>NC_060894.1:7800000-7857500 GCF_014805685.1 Silurus meridionalis | reverse complement strand
TGTGTGTGTGTGTGTGTGTGTTGTTTATGGTCAAAACAGTTTATGAAATTGGACAATTTTTCTGATCATTTAAAAGCTTTCAAATATTATTATTATTACTATTATTATTGATATTATTATTTTTATTATCAAAATCTAATTGTTTAGGCATCAGACAGGTGAAATAATACTAACATAATTAATGTTGTGCCAAGGTGGTGTTGCTAATCATTAACTCTTAGTGTGTTTGACACTAGGAGTGTCAGCTCAGTTGCTGCATGTATTGGTTATGTTTTATGATAAGAGCAGTATCAAGTGAAGCAAAACCTACACTGCACTGTAAATTGAAAGCAAAGGGCAGATGATAAGATCATGTTTGGGGATTAAAAACCCCAGGATCACACAGGATCGCCAACCAGTGCTCGTACTTGAGTCTGGTAAGCACTCTGTGATTTGTTTGTTAGTGTCTGAGGCTTTTACCTTGCATTTGATTATTTCCTTGTTGTTATTGTTTTTGTTGTTTTTTTTATTGTACTGACTTACACAATCCTGACAATTACACATATGGTTGCTGTAATTTATTCAGTGAAGCTTAAGTTCATGAAGGGTGTATTTCATATTTCTGTACTTGGAAAGTGTAATTAACATTTAATCCAATTAATTTTTATTGAATTTTAACCTGGATTTGATTATATGTTTATAGTTTGAGATTTGACTTTGATGTACTGTTTCAATGAAAAAATAACTGTTAACAACATTTCTTATTATCATTAATTGTTAATTGTTAACAGCAACAATAGTAAAAGTGCTGCATAATGGAAATAAGCAAATGTATCCAATACTATCATGAGATTATTATTATTATTATTATTATTATTATTATTATTAATAATAATAATAATATTATTATTATTATTATAAATCAAACATAATAAAATTTAGTTTGTATTGAGATAGCTTTTCCCTATAATGTCAATTAATGACCTTTTTTCTAGAAATAAACTTTTTCCATAACTTTTCCTTTAAATGAGTAGAAAGGTCTAAATGAATTAATAATCATATTTACTTTTTGATTTAGTTTACTGTATATCAGCATGTATTGTTAAACTAACTATTTCTTGTTTCCAACTAGAAACTCCCATTTACAGGTTGTATCCAAGGTGGCCTTTTGAGTCGTGGCAAGGCAGAGAGAAGAGAATCTACATTATGACCAAGATGCTAGATGTCAATTTTTCTGGATAGGTTTTATGTGAATTTTCGATATGTCTTATTGAGTGACATCAGCCTCCACTTCAACCCACGCTACCTCGGTAACTGGGGTCACCTGGTGTGTAACTGTTGGGGTTCTGAGCAACTACAGCCCATTTTCCACAGGCTTTCCAGAGCAAAAATGTCCACAAGCACACTCTAAAATCTAGTGGAACATCTTTCCAGAAAAGTGGAGGTTATTATATGGACAAATAGAGACTAACACAGCAAATGTGAATCTATCTATCTATCTATCTATCTATCTATCTATCTATCTATCTATCTATCTATCTATCTATCTATCTATCTATCTATCTATCTATCTATCTATCTATCTATCATCTATCTATCTATCTATCTATCTATCTATCATCTATCTATCTATCTATCTATCTATCTATCTATCTATCTATCTATCTATCATCTACCTTGCACATTTCCTTCACTTCCTCTATGAGGTTCGCATGTAAGTGGAATAAATCATTATTTCAACTGAATAGCTCGTTATGTCAAGATTTTATGTAGTATGTATTATTTATGTATTATAATTTTATGTTTATGTATTGACAATCAAGTCCACTTATTTTAAGATTTCAGTGTCCTGTGCCAATGGGTGTGTAAGAACAGTAAAATCCTCACACACACATACACACACACAGACAAACACACTGGGAATCCTGTTTCCGAGTTTATTGCTTTATGACTTCAACTGGATACTCATGGACAGATGACTCACGTTATTTTGAGTGTGTGTGTGTGTGTGTGTGTGTTTGTGTGTGTGTGTGTGTGTGTGTTTGCATACAGTGTGCTCAGTGTTCTCTGAGCACCGTGTGTCATTTCCGGTATCTTCATCCATGCCTCTATTCTCAGCTCCTTCCGCTCAGAGACTCAACACACCACTGCAATAAACAACAATCCAGGCTTTCTTCCTTCAATCTGTCCTTCTGCCCTTCTTCCAGTAAATGAATTGAGAATGTTTCAGAGCATGTGAGCACTGAACGAATTTAGGAACCTGAGGAACGTATGAACGGATTGCGAGCTAAGCTATCGCAACTCACTTTAACAGCGTTTTTTTCTTTAGTTTTAATTGTATAGCATGATTTTAACAATGGACATTGTCCCAAAGCTGCTTTACATAGACATGGTAGTTATCAAAGATTTATGCTAGTGCCTTTAAGTTTATCCCTAATGAGCGAGCCAGTGATAACAATGGCAAGGAAAAACTCCTGTAGGTGGTATAAGGAAGAAACATTGAGAGGCTCAACCAGGACTAGGAGAACCAGGCTAGGAATATGGAACCTTACGTCCATTCATTCTAGTTTAATCATTGTTGACATGTACAGCATTTGGCAGACTTACAGTTATCTCATTCATATAACAGAGCATTTGAGGATTAAGGCTCAGAGTCCAAGTTGCATCTTGGTGGTGCTGGGATTTGAACTTATGACCTTCTGATTATAAATTCACTGTCCCACCGACTGAGCTACCAATTTTTGAGGTGGGTTGGTCAGTGAAAGTTCCTTAAAGGCAGATCTTCAGATAGTTTATGTACAGTAGAACCATCCTCAGCTGCACAGATTGGCCTCCAAAACACTCAAACCTGTTGAGTTGTTTCTTGAGTTTCTTCTCATCAACACCAATCGGTAGTGAAAATTGAGTTTTTTCAATTTTGCTTTGGGTGAGGGAATGCCCTCATGCTATAACATAAGCAATAACAGGAATGAACCCTGATTTTGAATGAACACACACACACACACACACACACACACACACACACACACACACACACACACACACACACACACACACACACACACACACACACACACACACGCTAGTCTCGTCTCCAATTCAGCTATATAGACGCCCTGTGGACGCGCATGCGCAGTGACGGCTCCCATCCTAGCAGCTTCAGCGTTGCTTCAGTGGAGAGACAGAGGACTGAAACTTCCGCCAGCGTCATGGCGGCACTATGCAGCTTGGTGAAAAAGAGAAAATAAGAAGCCAGCTCTTCCATGTGCAGCCCTGACGTTGGACTTTGAGGATTAAGGGGTCAGAAAGAGCAGGAAAAGGTGTTTTTTGTGTGCGGGCCATGGCGGCTCATAAACCCGCTGAATGGGTTCAGGCCGTTATTACCAGATTCGACGAGCAGGTAAGCAGAGCATCGCGAGGAACCCATGGAGATAAAGGGATAGATAGATAGAGGGGAGAACAATGTCATTTTATTCTTGTATTTGTATTTAATTATAAAACGATTGTCTGTTCTGCAAAAACACTCTCCCTATTCCTGCTTCAGGCAGAAAGCTCAGGTTTTTCTTTCAGTTTATTCTTCAATAACATCAGCTAGCCAGCTGTGCTGCAGATTGAGAACCGATGGCCTGTCTGACCAGGGGAATATTATAGATATTTTTGATCTTTCTTCTTCACACACAACTTCCTTTATGGTTCGTTTCAACTTTGGAAAGCTTCTCCAGGCTTCTCTGAAGACATTCAGACTTTAGTGTTGCTTCTGAAGAGCTGTCAGGGAAAAGAAAGTAAACTGGGTGGCTGCATCCCAAACCGCCGTCTGCTCCCTACAATAAGTGCACTACAGTCTCTCTTTTTTTTAATGAACGGGTCTGGTCTGTTATATATAATCTGCTAATATAACAATATTCATCATGAAGTTTTAATCCTGTGTCTAAAAAAACATTCCCTGTTTTTGCTGTTTTCTTGTTGTTGTACGTCACTTTTGTGTTTGTCCAATGGCAAGCTTTCTCGAGTTTAAATCCCGCCTCCAGGGGGCGTGTCCCTGCGTGTTAACGGTAAACACGCCTATTCGGTTATCATGTAGATGGGGTCAAAAGTATGTGGACACCTGGCTCAGTTGTATGATTATACCGTAGTATCCCATCATGATCGAATAAGTTCATTAATTAATACGTAATCATTCATTAGCTTTAAACGACTGTGCGGCTTTCCGCCGCTGTCAGCGATCCTGATATTCAATCTCAGCGCACCATCACTCCAACTCTGCCTAGGATCTATCCTCTTTAATAGTACTTCACAATTATGGAAGGAGTCTCCAGTGCCAGGATGTGAGTTAAAGCTGTAATGGAAGACTCGTGGACAGTGGACGGTTTCTCTGTACAAGAACAAAATATTGTAACATGATTTTAGGAACGAACTTGTTTTGCAAGCGTTCCCTAACATGAATGTAGTGTAGCTATTAATTATTGTAATTATTGTTCTTTAATGAAGTACACACGTGACCTAACGCAATCACGTGCGGCACATAAGATCTGAGTTCCCTCAGAAACGTATTAAGTGGTGGACCGGAAGTTTGTTTAGTCTCCGCCATTTTTTAAAATGATTACATTTGAAAACATACACAGCAATGCCAAGTATAAAAAAGAAACTAGAGTAAGCGCAGTGTCACTGTGGCTACTCACTGCGTACCGGAAATAAGATTTGTTTTACGCTTGCATGAAAACGCTAAAGAATCCATAGAGCTAGTGTTAGCTAACCAGGAAGTGGCTAGCGGCTAATGTTAGCGCAATGGGTTCTTTAGCATTTTATGTCCATCTTCAAGAATTTCAATTAACAAAATCCTGACAATTCCACATATCGAGGGAGTGAATAAAGGATAGCAGGAATGAAAACATTTGTTACAGTATGCTGAAATTAGAACAGTTAAAAAAATTCAATATCAAATTTAAAACACACACTTACACATCTTCATTACCTAAATGGGGTCTACAAATGTCAACTATTTAATAAATGTTTTTTCATTTATTTAATTTTATTTAATCAGTTGAATTTGTGCCAATTTAATTGATTACTTAATGTAATCAATATTATAAAAATGATTGCATTAATTTGTTCTATAAAATAGAATAAATCAAATGAATGCAATAATTTTTTTATAATATTGATAACATTTTATAATATTGCATTCATTTAATTTGTTAGATTTTATTATTTATAAAATATTATAAAAGATTATTTTTATATTGTTTAACCAAGCAGCCATTTTATTTTAAATTGTTACAAAAAATGTAACCTGTTGTTGTTAAATCTTAATAATAATAATTTTATGTTTAGCATTTCTTGCCCCTAACCGAAATAGAATTTTGTGTACCCCAGTATATCAATATTTATAATCACGATGTCTCTTCCAAGTGCTTTCAGCATAATTTATCTGTTATATGAGATGTTCAAGTCACACCCCAGGTTCTTTTGGAAAATTGCTTTACACAAGTACAGCGGATTTGGATTGCAGACACTGTGGGACGTCCAGCACCTCCATCTGACTTATTACACATCCTGCATTAGTGTGTAACACATCAGACCCTGAACAGTGCGGATCATTAAACTTTAATACCACTGCAATAAAGATTAGAACTGGGTTAATGCTAAGCCTGTTCTTAGCACCACGTAATCACAAAATAGTATTAAAATGCCGAACGGGTCTGTTTGATTTAATAGCAGGAAAAACAACTATGCACTAAGTTCTCCTAGAAATAATACGGGGCTTAGCTTCATAATCTTCGCTTTATACGGTTCTACCTTGAATCCTCTCTGATGGTATAACTGGCTGTGATTCAACTGTTCAATTTATTGAAGGAGTCCTCGGTTCATGTATTGGTGAAGGAGGTGTGGCCTTGGTTAATGCCAGCCTCAGTGAAGGAGGTGTGGCTTTGGGTCATGGCAGTCTCAATGAAGTAGATGTGGCTTTGTTTAATGCTAGTCTCAGTTAATGGGTAATGGTTTTGTTTTAGTTCAGTTTCAGTGAAGGAGGCGTGTCCTTGGTTCATGTCGGTCTCAGTGAAGGAGGTGTGGACTTGGTTCATGTCAGTCTCAGTGAAGGAGGCGTGTCCTTGGTTCATGTCGGTCTCAGTGAAGGAGGCGTGTCCTTGATTCATGTCGGTCTCAGTGAAGGAGGCGTGGCCTTGGTTCATGTCAGTCTCAGTGAAGGAGGCGTGTCCTTGGTTCATGTCGGTCTCAGTGAAGGAGGCGTGTTCTTGGTTCATGTCGGTCTCAGTAAAGGAGGTGTGGACTTGGTTCATGTCGGTCTCAGTGAAGGAGGTGTGGACTTGGTTCATGTCGGTCTCAGTGAAGGAGGTGTGGCCTTGGGTCTTGACAGTCTTAGTGAAGAATGTGCGTTCTTGGTTCATGACAGTCTTAGTGAAGGAGACATGGTTTTGTTTTAGGTCACTCTCAATGAATGGTGTGTGGATTGTTTCACGGCAGTCTCAGTGAAGGAGGTGTGGTCTTGGGTCATGACAGTCTTAATGAAAAAGGTGACAGTCTTAATGAAAAAGGTGACGCCTTTATTTAATGACAGTGTCTCATCGGTAGGAGAATGCTGGGGATGGAGCCACCAGGAAGGAGACGAAGGCCAAAAAGGAGGTTCATGGATGTGGTGAAGGAAGACATGCAGGTCGTTTGATTTGAAAAAGGCAGATTTAGAGGACAGAGTAAGATGGAGATGGATGATCTGCTGTGGCGACCCCTAGTGGGAGCAGCCAAAAGAAGAAGAAGAAGAAGAAGAAGAAGTAAAGGAGGCATTGTCTTGTTTTAGGTCAAAGAGGTGTGGCTTTGGATCATGACAGTCTCAAAGAAGGAGGTGTAGCTTTGGGTCTTGACAGTTTGTAAAGAAAGAGGCATGTCCTTTGGTTTTGACAGACTCAATAAAGGGGGAGTGGCTTTGGGTCTCGACAGACTCAATGAAGGGGGAGTGGCTTTGGGTCTCGACAGACTTAATGAAGGGGCAGTGGCTTTGGGTCTCAACAAACTCAATGAAGGGGGAGTGGCTTTGGGTCTCGACAGACTCAGTAAAGGGGGAGTGGCTTTGGGTCTCGAACAGACTCAATGAAGGGGGACTGGCTTTGGGTCTGGACAGACTCAGTAAAGGGGGAGTGGCTTTGGTTCTCGAACAGACTCAATGAAGGGGGAGTGGCTTTGGGTCTCAACAGACTCAATGAAGGGGGAGTGGCTTTGGGTCTCGACAGACTTAATTAAGGGGGAGTGGCTTTGGGTCTTGTCAGACTCAATAAAGGGGGAGTGGCTTTGGGTCTTGTCAGACTCAATAAAGGGGGAGTGGCTTTGGGTCTTTTCACACTCAATGAAGGGGGAGTGGCTTTGGGTCTCAACAGACTCAATTAAGGGGGATTGGCTTTGGGTCTCGACAGACTCAGTAAAGGGGGAGTGGCTTTGGGTCTCGAACAGACTCAATGAAGGGGGACTGGCTTTGGGTCTCGAACATACTCAATGAAGGGGGAGTGGCTTTGGGTCTCGAACATACTCAATGAAGGGGGAGTGGCTTTGGGTCTCGACAGACTCAATGAAGGGGGAGTGGCTTTGGGTCTCGACAGACTTAATTAAGGGGGACTGGCTTTGGGTCTTGTCAGACTCAATAAAGGGGGATTGGCTTTGGGTCTTTTCACACTCAATGAAGGGGGAGTGGCTTTGGGTCTTGACAGACTCAATAAAGGGGGAGTGGCTTTGGGTCTCGACAGACTCAATGAAGGGGGAGTGGCTTTGGGTCTCGACAGACTCAATAAAGGGGGAGTGGCTTTGGGTCTCGACAGACTCAATGAAGGGGGAGTGGCTTTGGGTCTCGACAGTCCCAGTGAAGGAGATGTGGCCCTTGTTTGTCTCAGTGAAGAATGAGGCATGGCCTCTGTGTAAACCTCAGAGAAAGAGTTGTGATCATTTTTGCAGCAGTAGTTCTGGTTGAGGTTCCAAGCTAATAGTTGAATTCTTAGGTTTGCTTTAGAGAGCCATGATGTAAAACCTCCGATGATTCTGCGTGACTAATAAACTGTCCCTTTAAATAAAAAAAAATCTGCCTGATTAAAAATGCCTCTACAATATAAATTGAGTCAACTGGGTCTGTTATAATCTGTGTTTGCTATCTAAGACTGTGTGTGTGTGTTTCCTCCTGCTCTAGGTGAAGGGATACACACTGTTCTTGTCTGGTCTCACTGCACTCCTTGCAGTTTTTTTGGCAAAGTATTCAAGGGCTTGTCTGCACCCTAAAGGAAGTTGTGAACTGAGACAAAGTGGCTTTGTGTTTGCCAGTCTGGCATGAATATGAATGTCGGCATGTTCTGTGTGAGTGTGTGTGTGTGTCTGTGTATGTGCGCGTGTTCCGGAGTTAAACTGTCCGGTCCCGAGATTCTAATTTCCATTTCCTCTCCCTGCTGTTTGGTAACTCGTCAAACACATGGCTCTCGTTCTCTTTAACTCTCGCTCAACTTTAGAGTTGTTGATTTTTCTGTTTGTGTATCAACCACACTGTGGTTCCACTGGTTCTATTGGTGTTCCTTAGAGGGTTCCTTTACCACCGGGGCTGGTTTCGAGGGGGCGGAGGGTGGTAGAAGACGGAAAACCCCAAATAAACCAGATGCCTCAACTCCCAAGGCTAATTGATTGCACAATGATAGAGGCATGATGGCTAATTTCAGCTGTGTGTGCGTGGGTGAGGTCCAGGCTTTACTGAACTCTTGGGACGTGCCCAGGTGTCCATAACCTGATTTCACTTTTATTTCTCTTTGAAAGCACGACATATTATCACTATCGCTTTATTTGTTATTTCTAGCTTCCAGTCAAAGTCGGGCAACAGAGCACGCATACCAAAGTCAGCACGGAGCACAACAGAGAATGTCTGATCAACATCTCCAGGTACAAGTTCTCGTTGGTCATCAGCGGACTTACAAACATACTGAAGAACGTGAACAATATGGTGAGTAACGAATACCGGACGGCTTTATCATGCTAAAGTTTAAGAAGGTCCGTACATGTGCCAGAAACATTAAAGAAATATGATAGGTACTTAAAATAAAAAAAAAAGCAAATCGAACAAAAGAGACAAGAAACAGTGTCCCAAAATATATGATGTGGCTGGACTTTGCGAGGGAAAATAATCCACCAGGGAATAAATAAACCAAATGAATTGAGGCGAAACATAAAACAGGTGAACACATAAGGATAGAAAAACAATAGAAGAACTGGAAATATGACTGTGAATAAAACTTAGTTGTTGCTGCTTAGTGAGTAAAAAAAAGGGATTCTACACACACACACACACACACACACACACACACACACACACACACACACAGACACTGCAGTAAATGCCAATTGACTCTGGTGCCTGTTTTGCAGAGGATTTTGGGTGAGACTGCAGAGAAAAACCTCTATCTATCTCAGCTCATCATCTTGGACACGCTGGAGAAGTGCCTCGCAGGGGTGAGCTGACTTCTGCCCTTCCTGTCTCCTACCCAACCCCCAACCCCCCTCTGTCTCTCTGTCTCTTTCTCTCTCGCGCCGACCCATACCAAGCCCTTTTTAACCCCCTGAGATGTTCTACATCTGCCAGCTGCAGTCGATGTGTTTTGCAGGTGCATCCTAGTCTCACTGTAACGTTTCCAACTATGCTCCGTCCCCTCAGCATTCCTGCTTTACTGGATCCTTCATGTCTTCACGTTTTCATGTCTTCATGTCCTTCGTGTTTCCCGAAGCCATAAACCACTTTAACTAAGGCACATTTTTCTCTTGGGTGCAGCTGTTGGTGATTAATTTCTCTCAGGAATTCTGCGTATCTTTCTGTTTTACTGTATCTCTCTTTCTCTTTCTGTCTGTCTGTCTGTCTGTCTGTCTATTTTTCCTCTCTCTCTCTCTCTCTCTCTCTCTCTCTCTCTCTCTCTTTTCTCTCACTCTCTCTCTGTCTGTCTGTCTATTTCTTTCTATCACACTCTTTCTATCTGGTTCTCTGTTTACCTCACACTTGTTTTCTATCCCTTCTTTTGATTACTCTCTGTCTGTCTAAAATTTTCACTCTCTTTTCTCTGGAATCTTTTGTGACTATCTGAATCCCCCTATTACATTATCCTCCGTCCTCCCCATCTTACACTCTTTTTCTACTCATCCTCTCTCATTATTATCTCTCTCTCTCTCTCTCTCTCTCTCTCTCTCTCTCTCTCTCTCTCTTTCTCTTTCCAGCAACCGAAGGACTGTATGCGCCTAGATGAGACTATGTTGGTGAAGCAGCTCCTGCCAGAGATCTGCCACTTCATCCACACGTACCGAGAGGGGAATCAGTACGCCACCGAGCTGCGCAACTCCGCCTCTGGGGTTCTGTTCTCGCTCAGCTGTAACAACTTCAACGCCGTCTTCAGCCGCATCTCCACCCGGTACCACACACACACACAGTTTGTCTGTTTAATTCCATCCTCTGTATCTGAATGATGTACTGACTTGGCTCTGCGTTTGTGGTGCAGGTTACAGGAACTGACCGTGTGTTTAGAAGACACGGTGGACGTCCAGGACATCGAGCTTATCCGCTACATTAATGTTGACTGCTCCAAACTCAAAAGACTCCTGCAAGGTCTGTCATCAGTTTATAGATTATTATATTATTATACATATTGTTGTTATTATTATTATTATTATTATTATTTTTTTTTTTTTTATTTTAGACCGAAAAGCACAAGACCATAAATCGCTTATAAGTGCTGGAACACACACACACATCACATGAAATTAAGTTTTAAAAAAACGCTTTTGTGACACCTCATTGCAATCAACAAACAAAATAATAAATTTCACATTTTGTCCCAATTTGCTCTTATAATTCCTTCCACTCTTCTGGGAAGATGTTCCACTAGATTTTGGTTCCATTAGATTTGTGCTCATTTAGACACAGGGGTGTCACGTCAGGTACTGATGTAGGTGAGGTGAGGAGGCCTGGGGTGCAGTCAGCGTTCCAATTCATCTTAAAGGTGTTTAATAGGGTTGAGGTCAGACCTCTATAGCAGGAGATCTTCCATTTGAACCCATGTAAAGCAGATCTTCATGGAGTTTGCCTTGTGCACAGGGGCTTTGTCATCCTGGAACAGCTTTGGGTCTTCTAGCGCAAGTGAAGGGAAAACTTTATGCTACTGCATCCAAAAAGACTATATACAACTGTGTGTGTGTGTGTGTGTGTGTGTGTGTGTTTTGCATTTAATTTTACCTTTTCTAAAGATATGATCAATTTAACTGTTCTACTTATTTCAGAATACTTTAACAAACGTCTTCATTCCTTCCATCCTTTATTCATTCACTCCCTCGATATGTGGAATTGACAGGATTTTTTCCTTTTAAGAAAAATGATTGAAGCTGGACATAAAACGCTAAAAAGAATCCATAGCGCTAGCGTTAGTCGCTAGCCACTTCCTGAGTGACGGAGTGAGTAGCCAAAGTGACACTGCGCTGACTCTAGATAAATAAAAAACAAAACTAAAACGCGCTCAAAGTGCGAGGCAGACATTAAACAAATTCGCAGTCCGCCACTTAATACGTTCCTGAGAGAACTCTGCACGTAAAAGCGATTGCATTTGATACACGTGTATCGAACCGAAAGCTCAGTAACGGAAAATTTGGTACGATAACGTGTACTGTTAGTCCCATTTATTTTTTTAAAATTATTAAATGTCTTAAAAGGGGTTACACTAAATAAGATTTTCTTCTCTTCTCCAGAAACCGTGTTCAAATTTAAAGCCCTGAAAAAGCCTGCACAGCTGAGTGTCATCTACAGTCTAGAGAAGGTGTGTGCATGTCCCAGAACACACTCTGTTCACTATGTACTGTTGTGATTTATTATAGTATGCAGAATTGTGTTTGCAAACAGAAAGTAGCTGCCATGTATTGTGTGTGTGTGTGTGTGTGTGTGTGTGTGTGTGTGTGTGTGTGTGTGTGTGTGTGTGTGTGTGTGTGTGTGTGTGTGTGTGTGTGTGTAGGCATTCTGGAATTGGGTGGAGAATTACCCAGAAGAGCTCACCATGCTCTACCAGAGACCACAGCCAGACATGGCTGGTGAGGCACTGACCAATATCACCTCTCTTATTATTATCTCGCACTCCAAGATAATAGTTATTGTGTGTGTGTGTGTGTGTTGGCCTCAGACTGTGCGGAGAAGCTCTTTGACCTGGTGGACAGTTTTGCTGAGAGTGCGAAGAGGAAGGCAGCCGTGTGGCCGCTGCAGATCATCCTCCTCATCCTCTGTCCCAACATCATCCAGGAGCTGTCACGAGAGATGCTGGAGGAGAGCAAGGTCAACAAGGTACACACACACACACACACACCCCCAAACACACAATGCACTTGTTTGACCTTTCATTGTCACTGATTGTCACTGATTTCTTCATCGTATTATTTTTATCCATATTTAATCCTTAAAATTTTTTGTAACACTTTTTCCTGTTTTAAGTCCTGACTACAGCATGCTGCTTGCCTGCGTTTGGTTTCAGAAACTGTTTATAGAGAGTCTGAGGAAAGCTCTGGTCGGACACGGGTGCAGCAAGCAGCTGACGGAGAGCGCAGCCATCGCCAGCGTCAAACTGTGTAAAGCCTCCACCTACGTCAACTGGGAGGATCACTCCATCATCTTCCTCCTGGTGAAGTCCATCATGGTGGATCTGAAGGTGTGTGTGTCGCAAGCAGCAGCACTAAGCAGCTTAAGAGTCTGCTTACTTGCATACTTACTGTTTCCTGTTATCTGTTTTCTGCACTGTTCATCTCATCACTTTGCACCTCTTGGGTGGGAAAGAAAAGTGAGAGCGCAGAAGTTTTTATTTCGTCGAACAAAGTTGTGAGAGGTGTAAGCTACTGCTGCTGTGCTTCTAATTAAAGTTAATCAAATCGTGCCAACGTCGTGTATATTCGATTTATCATGGTATCAGAGGACGGTCGGAAGGCATGGTAGCTGAAGTTTGATGAAGCCAGACCGTACGAGTGTTGGAAAAATAAAATTAATATCTGGACACGGGTTAGCGACCTCGACAAAAAAAGAAACAAGCTTTTGCGGTTGCTTTGGGGCTGGAGGGGAGACCCCGAGAAACAGCGATGGAAATACCTTTCGGATGGCGATGACGGTACGGCGCCGTTGATGCCAAAGCTGGACGCTGTGTTCCTAACAGAGGAAAAGTGGGATACATAGGAAGCATATTCTTATTTTGAGAGCATAACAGAACAGTTTTCATGGCGGACTACATCATTGATTTCTAACAGCGATACAACCGGATGAAAAAGTATAATACGACACTTCCTGATGCTGTGTTTGGCTTTTTTTGTTAAGTTAAAGTTCGCCTCTATAAAGTCGTCTCTCTAAAGGATTTTCGCAGGTAGAACGACAGGCTCAACAAATGGAATACAAGTCAACCAGGATGGGGCTTTTTAAAAAAATTTTTTACACAGAACAAAGACCACAAGGAAAACAGAGCACTATGTTGCTAATTGGGCAGCCAAAGCAACCATTACCTGGAGACTAATCCACTGGATAAGTTCGGTAAGCGATCCAGATGTGCTATTTGCCGTTGTACTGGTCATTGGGCTAAAGCCTGTATTCATGAAAACCAAACAAGTAAAAATAGCTAAAGATGAAAATGCAAATGTAGAGGAGTCAGGCCTCAATCATTGGCAATCAATTGACTGAATCATTGGGATCAGCGATTAATGTGGTATCTTCACATTATCGATCACTTTACAAGGTTCAGCGATGGAAACATTGTGAAAACCAAAAAAAAGCCATCTGAAATTGTTAATTCCTTAATTCACACTTGGATTAGTGTCCATGGCAACCCCAGAGACTGTACCGTGGCGATGGAGGTAAATTCAACAACGAAGAGGGACATGGCTGAAAACTTTAACATTGAGACAAGAACAACAGCAGGACACAGTCCTTGGAGCAACGGACAAAGAGACACAAACACTTACTGAGATCATCCTGAAGGTCAAACGAGAGAATGGATGTGACTGGAACACTGCCCGTGTGGTGTTGGTGTTTGGACAGAATCCTAACCCTTCTTCTGTGTTAGTTGATTTACTCCCTGCTCTAGAAGGCACTACTATGAGTACAAGAGTGGAAGAACATATTTCTGCTTTACATGCTTCTAGGAACGCTTTCACAGAAGCAGAACCTTCTGAGCGGATAAGAAGACAAACACGTAAGCAGCTCCGGCCCACTGATGACATGTATGTAAAAAGGAGAAAAGGTGTACTACAAAAGAGCAGACTGTCCTGAGTGGAAAGGACCTGGGGTAGTTACTGTTCAGGATGGAGCTGTTGTGGTTGTAAGACTTGTTCGAGTACATCAATCTAAGCTTTAAAATAAACACACGGGATCGGGAATTTTGGGATGATCAAACTGTGCAGAACAAAAGTCAGACAGCATTTGAAAAAGATGGCATAAACAAGGTAATAGGAAGCGCAGAAAGTGAAGAAAACACTGACCGTGAACAGAAAAAAACATCCTTGACAGGCAGGTAAATACAGAAGGGTTAGTTCATCTTAGTATTACCCAAGCGGAAACGGATCACATGGTTCGTGGTAATCCTGTCTCTTCTGCTGGTGTGAAGTAAAAAAAAAAAAAAAAAAGGACAGAATGTTCAATTTATGAAACAGGAGGGTGGTGGTCTACAGAGAGCCAAGGTTTTAAGAAGGGCTTGATGATGTAGGTCAAAAGTGGAACTCTGTAGTCTCAAAGAAACTCCCAAAGGCCTAAAGCACGACTCGTAGCCAGAGGTTTTGAAGAGCTTAATGTTCATGAGCTGCAGAAAGATTACCCAACTTGTGCTTTTGAGTCTCTGAGTATTTTATTGGTTGGATGAACAGTGTAAGGTTACTGGAGCACTCACAGGTCATGTCGACGGTTCTCTTTAAACAGGATCGCGAAACGTCTTAATTGACGTAATTCCCATACTGAAATCCATTTTGGACGTGAGGAACATGAACATTTCTGCTATGTGGGAATGGACTTTGTAACAAGTATTGGTGAAGTTCATGTACATCAATAAAACTACATTAAAAACTTACAGCCAATCCACCTGCAAGCAGCAAATAAGGTCATTAGAAAGCTTAAATCTGGAAAAGTGACTCTAGGGGATTAGCATTTGGGAAACAATGATTCTCTAAACTTTTATGCTTTGAAATTGTGTCCCTGATGAAGGGCACAAGAAGGGGGAATATTCATTGGTTTAATAGGTGAAGAAGGGAAGTTTTCTCCTCTCTATTGGCGTTTCAAGAGAATTAGACATGTAGGGAGAAGCACCCTGGCAGGGAAAACTCTAGCCCTGTCAGATGGCATAGATTCTGCTATCTTTCTGTCTACCCTCTTTCTTGAGCTTACAACTGAAAATGCTCTGCTGAATGCTCCTCCATTGGTCTGTAGTCTGTGTGACGGACAACCAGTCTCTGTTCGATGCTCCTAAGTCGACAAAACAGGTTACTGAGAAAAAACTAAGACCGGAAATAAGTAGCATAAAGGAGCTCATACAGAGTAAATAAAAAATGGTACGCTGGCCAGATACAAAAGCTCAACTTACTGATTGTCTTACTGAAAAATGAGCATCTGCTTTTATGATATTGAAAGTACTCAGTGAGGGGCTATAGTGTTATTGAGAGCACTCAGTTAAGTACTGTGAACTCAAAACTGTTTATAGAAAAGGGATTTGAAAAAACTGTACACTTACAATTGTATTTGTCACAACTGTTCTGGTATGGTAACTCACACCTTTTGTTAAGTCTTCCTTTGTTAAAAAAAAAAAAATATATATAAAATATGGGACATTGTTCTCATGTTATTTATCTCAGCACTTTGTGCCTCTAGGGGCAACAGAAGTCTGGAAAACGTAAGTGTAATTACTATTATACAGTTGGAGAAACATTTTTTGACTAATTAGGTTAATTGTCAACTGGTCAGTAAGATGATTGGGTATAAACAGAGTATCTTAGAGACGCATAGTGAAAATGGGCAGCGCTTCACCAATCTGTGTCTGCAAATTGTAAATTAATTTCAGAATAATGTTTCTCAACATAAAACTGCACAACAGTTGAAAATCTATGACTTCATAGTAGAAGAGTCCGGGTGCTGAACTGTCCTTGCCTGCAGTCTTCACTATTTGAAAACCTTTGGTGCATCATGAAACAAAAAACACAACAAAACACACCCAGGACTGTTGAGCAGCTACAATCCTACAATGTATCAGACACATATAAGTCAACATTCCTCTTTCAAAACTTCAGCGTCTGGTCTCCCCAGTTCCCAGATGTATACGAACAGAAGACGTGATGCTGCACAGTGGTACTTGGCTCTGTCCGCAATTTTTTATGTGACCTTTTGCAGCCATCAAATTCAAAATGAGCTTGTTATTTTCATTTAATTGGTTTATATTCTTAGTTTAAACATTTACTTTATTTTTTGCTTTATTGTGATTAAAATATGGACTTATGAGATTTGCAAATCATTGCATTCTGTTTTTTACATTTTATACAGTGTCCCAATTGTTTGGAATCGGGGTTGTACATATGTTGATGCATGTGGTTTTGTTCATTCTGTTGGAAAATTAAACGCGTGTGTGTGTGTGTGTGTGTGTGTGTGTGTGTTCTCCTCTAGGCTCTGCTGTTTAACCCCGCCAAGCCGTTCTCACGTGGTGCAGGCTGTCAGAGCGCAGACGTGGACCTGATGATCGACTGCTTTGTCTCCTGTTTCCGCATCAACCCACACAATAACCAGCAGTTTAAAGTGAGAACATATTAATCATCATCATTGCCTTGTAGTTTCCTCAGCATTAGGATGATCACAGTTACAGTGATCTTAAAGGAGTCATAATGAATTATAACCGCCATCACATTGCATTAACTAAATGCTCTAACGCTGTATGATTTCTTTCTTTCGAACGCCGCTGTTCCATCCACACTCAGGTCTGCTTGACCTCATCCTCACTGTCCACCTTCCACTTTGTCCTGGTGAACTCCCTGCACAGAATCATCACCAACGTAAGTGCTGCTATGATCCCTGGAAAAAAAAATGTAGGAACGAGGTTCAACCGCTTAGATGTGTGAATTCGGTTTCCGTTCAGTTATGAATGCTAAGTTAGCGCATCGCCAACATGTCTCCTCTGTCCTGCTGCAGTCTCCACTCGACTGGTGGCCAAAGATCGACGCTGTGTACTGTTACTCGGGAGAGTTGCGCACCATGTTCGCAGAGACACTGGCCAGCATTCACACGCCGCTTCGCATGACGGTGCGTACGTGTGGGTTGGTCTGAGAGATCAATTCAGTGTCAGAAATTTTGTCTATGAAGTCTATTTTGCCCAAATGACATGAAGAAAAACCATCATTTATGGCCTGTTTGTTTTTTTTTTTTTTTTTTTTAAATAAATGATTTTAATGAAAAATAAACTAATAATACATGGATGAAATAATGCACTAAATGTATATAATTTAAAGCTAAAAAAAACGGTTTCTGTAGCCAAGTTTCTGTTCGCGTTTGTGTATTGAGCATGTTGTGTGTGAATTTGAAAAAAACGATGTGGATTATAAATTTAAATTGACTTTTGTTTTTGATTTTTTTCTCGCTGTCTAACTCTCCTTTTACTTTCTTTCAGAGTCTGACGTTTAAAGAGAAAGTGACCAGTCTCAAGTTTAAAGACAAGGCAACTGATTTGGACACCAGGAGTCATAAGTATCTGATGCTGGCTTTAGTGAAGCTTATCCACGCTGACCCCAAGCTTCTGCTGCACGTGAGAATTTTTTGTAGTTTTTATCTTTGGTGTTCTCGAAAGGAAAAGTTTATAGGACTGTGGTGAGACCTGCAATGTTGTATGGTTTAGAGACTGTGGCATTGAGTAAAAACCAGGGGGTGGAGCTGGAGGTAGCAGAGTTGAAGATATTAAGGTTTTTGTTAGGAGTGACGAGAATGCACAGGATTAGCAATGATTTTTCAGTGTCAAAGTTTTTGCTCTGGGAATTTCTTTTGTACAGACATAAGGATGTTTAACATTTATGAAAGGTCACTGATACAACCTTAAATGTATCTATAAATATATAAACGGTTTTATGTGTCACTGGTTCACTTTATGAAATGATATTGTTGGGAAATCAAATCATAGAATGTTGGAACATAATTATTGGAGTGTATAATTTGGTGTAATTGGGGTGATCATATCCTGTTGTTGTTTGTTTTCGCATTATAACACTTTTTTTTTTTTTTTTTTAACTGCAGCTGTGTATGCGTTAGGATAGATTAACTATTGTGACAAAAGTATTGTGGCACCTGACTTTCAGTTATATGTTCCTCTTTCTTAAATTGTTATCACAATCAAAATTGTGAGGCACACAATTGTATAGCATGTCTTTGTATTCTGTAGCATTACATTTCCCTTTTACTTGAACTAAGAGACCTTTCAACATGTCTCCGTCTTTTCCACAAACACACTTAAAAATGTAGTGGAACATCTTCCCAGAAGAGTGGAGCTTATTGGGGCAAATGGGGACTGAATGTGGAATGGAAAATATTCAAAAAGCACATAGAAATCTTATGGTCTGGTCTCCACAAACTCTTGACATAATAACGTATGAGAGAATTTGGCCAAATCTGCTCTAATGGACGTGCATATTTCCAATAAAAACATCGTCTCAGTTTGGTTTTTCTGCTACATGCTTTGAAAACTAGGAACCAGCCATAAGAGGATAAAATTACACAGCTTATTTGATTGAATTTATTAAAACACACATTTAAGCGAATTTAAGTTTAATGCAAGTTTTCTCTCTGTGTGTGTGTCTGCGTCTGTGTCTGCGTCTGTGTCTGCGTCTGTGTCTGCGTCTGTGTCTGCGTCTGTGTCTGCGTCTGTGTCTGTGTGTGTCTGTGTGTGTGTGTGTGTGTGTGTGTCTGTGTGTGTGTGTGTGTGTGTCTGTGTGTGTCTGTGTGTGTCTGTGTGTGTCTGTGTGTGTGTCTGTGTGTGTGTGTGTGTGTGTGTGTGTGTGTGTGTGTCAGAACCCAGGGAAGCAAGGACAGGAGATCCAGAGCAGCACAGCCGATCTCATCAAAGGTCTCACGCAGCTTGTTCCCCTCGCCAACCTGGGGGAGATTTCCCAGGAGGCCATGGAGGTGAGACGAACCCTACTCATGCCAATCAATACCCATGTCACGTGATGTCTGTCTCCCTTTCAACAGTATGTTATAAAACAGTCCTTGGCATTTACAAAGCAGTGAAAAGACGGGGAAAGAACAGTAACGTTTACAACGGAATATTATTCAAAACGTAAACATCATAGTTTTTGTCCTGTTAGTGTTCATTCTTAATTAGTTCATTTTAATCTGCATTGCAGTTCACTTTATAGTAGCTTTTGCTTGTTCAATGATCTTATTGATTAGTGATGGAGCAGGTTTACTTTATTTGCCAGTTTAGAGAAACACACTTTGTTGGGGGGAGAACCAATGAAATGTCATCATATTAGATTACCAGAGGTGTGTGTTATAGATTAGAATACACAGTGTCGTTGACAAACATGGAAACATTTAGTCTTTTATGGTTTTTGAGACGCATGCATGTTCCTTATGGTTCTATGCAACAAACCAGGTAAAAGGCAAAAAAAATATGAATTGGACGGGCTGGAAGACATTATTGAGGGTCCAAATTTGAAATTTTTGGCTTCTGTAAGACAGAGAACAGGAGAGAAGATGTTAGCAGAGTTCCTCACACCCACAGTGAAACATGGAGGTGGTCGTTTAATGGTTTGGGGTTGTTTTTTGTAGCAGGGAAGATTGAAGACTTATTCCAGGTGAAAGGAATACTGTCTAAAACAAGACAATAATCCGACACATACATCCAGTCCTTTGGCTATTTAGAGAGCAACCAGTCGGTTGGAGTGTTATGATGGAACGGTCTGCCCGGTCATCGAACTTAAATCCTATTAAACTTCTCTGGGATGAACTGGTTTACAAAGTCAGAAAGAAATATCCAACTTGTGAAGATCTTTGGCAATTTTTTTTCAAAAGTATTTCAGCTGAATGTTTGGAGAAAAGAACGGTCCAGATGCCAAGAATGTGTAAAGCTGTTATTCATGCAAAAGGGAGTTTTTTTTTTAATGAAAATAAAGTTTAACATCTGTACATTTTTAGATCCATTTGGTCAAAGTAATTCTTCGTGCTGTTTAATGACCTAGTTTCTTGCATATAGCTGGCGTCTCTCAAGAAACGATGGCGTTTCCAAACTTCTGACAGGCACTGCATTAGGAGTATAAAAATATACATACTTCAATTCAAAAAAAATCTTGGGCTATGGATTTACAGCCTCCTCTTTATTCATGCTGCTTCCGGCTTAGTTTGTTCGTATAAAGTAGAAACCCCTAATTATTATTATTTATTTAAACCTGCACTTGATGTACAAACATCAAAGCCTTTATGTTCATTCTTTTTCAACCAAACAATGTAGCTACTGTTGATGATATAACTGATGTATCTTTATTTCTACCAAACTCTATACTCAGTGTTATTGATTCAACTAGCAGATATGTCCGTATGCTGATATGAACTTAAGCAAACATTAGTGTAAATATGAAATGAGAGGCACTGTTGATAAAGGAGACTTTCTCGATTTTCACAGCTGAAGTACTCCAAAGTTATGAGCTTTAATTAAGTGCAGCATTACGAATTTTTGGAATGAATCTGATGTTCTCTGTTGCAAAGGCTTTGCTGGTTTTGCATCAACCAGAAATCATCGAGCTGTGGAACCCCGACGCTCCCATGGAGACCTTCTGGGACATCAGGTATGCCTTAGAAAAGTTTATCTCCACACAACTGGGGAAAAGATTTGTAGGTTAAACTGGGCTCTGATTTTAGAGCAGGCTTTCTTTCTAAAACACCTAAGCAGATAAATCATTTTATATGAAGTGAGGTTTTGAGAAGCTTCATACTTTATTAATCATTATTTTCTTTTTGTCTGGGGAACTACTCAATGCTGACTGCTACAGTCTCTGGAGTAATAATCTTTACTCCAATATCCTTCTGCATAACTGCAACATTTACAGGCACCAATGAAATAAGTTAAAGATCCATCCATGTTCTGACCCCTGTGTGAACCCACATCTTGCTTAACCCCCGAGCTTCTGAACCTGTGATTTACCAAGCTTGATTTGTTTGTTCTGAAATCAGCTCCCAGGTTCTTTACTTCATTTGCCCCAAGCTCATCGGCCACCAGCTGTTCAACAGAACGGAGATTCTCAAGTGGCTCAGAGAGATCCTCATCTGCAGGAACAAGTTTCTCCTCAGGAACAAAGTGAGCCACAAAGTTCATTGCTAAATATTTATCTATGCTTTTTGGGTGAATTTTCCAGCATCATTATTTATTTGATGGTCCGATATATTTTTGTCACAACTGCGTTTATTGGCTCTTTACATATGTTTAAGCCAGAATCACTATTACTTGTTATAATAACTCAATGCAGCTACAACTGCCAGAAGAACAAAAGTGCTGCATTTAAACACTGCTATAAGTAATATATAAAAATGTACAGACACACACACACACACACACACACACACACACACACACACACACATATATATATGTGTGTGTGTGTGTGTGTGTGTGTGTGTGTGTGCGTATTTTATACAAATGTAAATCTATTTCATTTTATTAATAGTGTTTAGCTCATTATATACAACAAAAAAATATCGCAAAATAAGGTACAAAGAGTACAAAAGGTCATGACATTTTCAATTTGTAATCATAATAATGCAAAAAATACAAATATCAACAGGATTTAATATCTCAAAGTAGATTGTGAATTGCATTTTTTCTTAGTATCTATTGATATTGTGATCTTTTTGCATTTAAAGAACACAGTTATATATGAGTGTTATGAACACAGTAATGTGTGTGTGTGTGTGTGTGTGTGTGTGTGTGAGGAACCAGTGTGACCAGGGTATAAATATTCCTGAGTTTAGATTAGTAACTAAGATGCATGGCATTTTGTCGAGTCTTTTATATGAACTCTTTTTATTTATTAAATTTTTTAAATTTATTACGTCATTTTATATTACAAGATTCGAGAACGATAGAAGTTTTTTATTTGTCACATATACATTACAGCACATCTTACATATTTGCATATCTCAGTCATGCTAGGAAGCTGGAGTCCGAGTGCAGGGTCAAGTGGGTTCAGTGCCTTGCTCAATGGCCCAAGAGTGGCAGCTTGGTGATACTGGGGCTTAACCCCCTGACCTTCCAATTAGTAACCCAAAGCCTTAAACACTGAGATTCTACTTCTAATTATGATATCTGAAAGTCTATTACAATGTCTAGTCTTGGAATCCCTTCTGACCCATACAGGAGTGTGCAACGATGGGCAGCAGCATCCCCAAGTGCAGGCAGGCACAGGCCAAGCTGGAGGTCTGCCTCTACATGTTTTTGTGGAGTCCCGACGCAGAGGCAGTGCTGGTGGCCATGTCCTGTTTCAGGCACCTGTGCGAGGAGGCAGATATCCGCTGTGGTGTGGACGAGGTGCCGGTGCAGACCATTCTGCCCAACTACAACACCTTCATGGAGTTCGCCTCCATCAGCAACATGATGACCACAGGTTCGGGTTTTAATAAATAACACAGAGTGTGAACGTTTGAGTACGTGACCAGAAGAGGGCAGCAATCGCTTTAATTTTGTGTGTGTGTGTGGGTGTGGGTGTGTGTGTGTGTGTGTGTGTGTGTGTGTGTGTGTGTGTGTGTGTGTGTGTGTGTCTTCCTGTCAGGTCGTTCAGCCTTACAGAAGAGAGTAATGGCTTTGCTGAGGAGGATTGCACATCCTACACCTGGCAACACCGAGGTCAGGGAAATCAATTTACTTCATTTACTATGACCATAAGATTCAACTATGCTTTTTTTTTTGAACAGGCCGTTCCACAT
The DNA here is from genome assembly GCF_014805685.1 of Silurus meridionalis. NCBI lineage: Eukaryota > Metazoa > Chordata > Actinopteri > Siluriformes > Siluridae > Silurus > Silurus meridionalis. The sequence goes on along the minus strand of NC_060894.1, from coordinate 7,834,567 downwards.
TTTGACCTGAGCCACTGCTTTTCTTATTTTACTCAATTTAAGCCTGAGAACTTTACAAAATAATGAGCAAAAATTGAAGCAATGTCACGTCTCTGAAGTATACAGAGGTAATTACGTGGTTGCCACTAGGCTACACTGTTGCTCTGAAAACACACACCGATGCTTTTTTCCATAAGTATGAGGACTTTTATTTATTTTCATTCAAATGTAGTAAGGTGTGTCGAGGTCAATGATCACTGTACAGCACACATCTCACAGTGCTGAACCTGCTGGTACAAATCAGTCTCACACCTGAAAACCAGTCACAAACTGCTCAAATACAGTACTCATTCTCCGGATTTGGAAATAACTCACGGTCATGATGAACATGATTCCCCCAGCTTCTCTATTATAGTATATTTTGTATGCTATGATTTTAGACCAATCATTAGTTTGCTTCACTTCCTTTTCTTTACATAATGATCGCAGAACAGTAGGAATCCAAAACTCTTTCGGGGACTGTATGTCCTGTTCGGAAAGGTTTTTACACCCTTAAAAACATTTGGTGTCTTAATTGAATCCATCCACACTCATTTCTTATGCAAACTCCTCATGTGCTTTTAAAGAAGACGTGCACAAATAAAGCGGAAGGTTGTTAAAGGTCAAGCGTTAGAAATGAGGATGTCGGGAAGTAAATGAGGTTTGTCTGTATAAACATTTCAATATACACAATACCAGTCAAAACTTAGTACATACCTTCTCCTTCATTTGTTCTCATTTATTTGTAGTCTTTTCAGCATTCATACGTTCATAGTTTGGATGTATGGAACCGTACTTTCACCCTTTTCATGTAAAAAAAACGACATTCACAAAGACATTGCATATATCCACTGATCTAGTGGGCATTCCTTGTGCGTCTCTTCTGCTTTTTGTTCTTTCGACAAGACGGATTCTTTGCTGCAATTCGATCATGAAGGCCTGACTCACGCAGTCTCACACAGTGGATACTGAAATATGTGATCCATTTGAACTCTGAGAAGCCTTTATATAAATCGGCAGCTGGTATTTAAAAAACCTATCCTCTGCAGCAGAGGTAGCTCTTGGTCTTCTTTTCTTGTGACGGTGCTCACGAGAGACTGTTCATAGCATTCAAAGCTTTTGGAAAATGAACTTGGAAATATATTTAAAGTTCATTTTTTCCCCAGACTGACTCGACATTCAATTCAAGAAGTACGATTACTTTGAGAAACGGTCAGTCAGTCTGAAAAAAACCTTTTTTTGGTTACTTTACTGAGTGTTTCTTGCCATAATATGGATTTGTACAATAGGTGTAGTAGCACTAATAGGGCTGCTGACTGTTTTCATCTTTTTCCTCTGCACAAGACAACTGATGGTCTAAAGCAGCGCTCCCCAAACTTTTTTGCGCCACGGACAGATTTAATGTCAGACATGGGACCGAGGCGAGAATTTTGACATGCATCAAGAGTGAGTCATAGACAGATGTGGCGGAGAGAATCCGGTAATAAAACCGTTCAGAATCAGATAATAAATAAAACGGAAATAATGTAAGTCATGTATTCTGTCTGTGCGGCCCGGTACCAATTGACCCACGGACCGGTGCTGTTCCGCGGTCCAGGGTTTGGGGACCACTGGTTTAAAGCACAATAAAAAAGCTAAAACATGTCACAAATGAACTCTTGACTCTAGATGACTAAAAAGAAATTTGACGAGAGTGTGCCGAGCTTGGAACAATCTATAATTGTTTAACATGTTGTTGTTAACTACAATATTCTTTAGGTGTTCTTTCATTTGATGATTCAGTATGAATGTACAATATATAAATCAATAGTAATAAACACTGAAGGTATAATGTATATTTAGTTAGGCCATAATTTTAGGCATTTACTGTTTTCCACTTTTATTAGAGAAACAAGCATTTCTTCATTCTTGTTTTTTTTTTTTTTTTTTCTATTTATTATTATTACATCAATTGTGCTAATATTTTTTTGCATGAATATTTATTATTATAAACTATATTTTTACAACTCTGGTGTTGTAAAACCAAGGCATTAAAATATTTTCAATACTGGAGTGTTATTACGCTAAAAATAATGTATGTATTGTATGTACATTTTATAGATATGAAATGTTTTTTTTGTTTGTTTGTTTGTTTTCTCTCCCATTTACAGAATGTTTCATGTATGATGAATACAAAATGCCCATGAATTTAGAGAATAAATGCATTACATTGTGTTTCTGTTACAGGCCTGGGAGGACACGCATGCCAAATGGGAATACGCCACAAAGTTAATCCTGAACCACCCAAAAACTAAGTTAGAAGACTGTCAGGTGAGTCTGAGTGTGGAGCGTTTATGAAAGGTGTGAAATATACCTGTAGAGTTTTTCGAAACCGGATCTGACCTGCTTGTTTTTTCCCCCTCAGGAATGGACCAACATGACTGGATTCCTGTGCGCTCTGGGTGGTGTGTGCCTGCAGCAGAGGATCCTCCCACGCCCTGCTACATACAGCCCCCCGATGGGTCAGCTGAGTGAGCGTAAGGGCTCCATGGTGTCCATGGGCTCATGTGAGGGCAACGCCGAGACGCCACTCGGGAAGTTTTTGGACCGGCTGCTCTCACTGATGGTGTGCAGCCACGAAAAGGGTGTGCAGATCCGCAACAACGTCAAGGACCTGGTGGGTTTGGAGTTGAGCCCGGCTCTCTACCCTATGCTCTTCAACAAGCTGAAGAACAGCATCAGCCGCTTCTTCGAAGCACAAGGACCGGTCAGTGGAACTCGCATTTGGACTGTTTATTCACATTTCAGTTTTTTTTTCCCCTTGTGTTTTACTGTGCCCTGTTTCTTTCAGGTGCCAATCAACGAGACAAACACCCAGTTTGTGGAGCAGACCATCGCTATAATGAAGAACCTGTTAGATAATCACACAGAAGGCAGCTCTGAACATCTCGGCCAGGCCAGCATTGAGACCATGATGATCAACCTGGTCAGGTAAGACCTCCACCCTTCATTAATGTCTTCTGCACAGGACAGTTCATGCAGGTTCATCAGGAGTTTTTTTCATGATTGCACCGGCAGGTATGTGCGCATTCTGGGCAACATGGTCCATGCGATCCAGATCAAAACCAAGCTGTGCCAGCTGGTGGAGGTGATGATGGAGCGCAGAGACGATCTGTCCTTCTGTCAAGAAATGAAGTTCAGGTGAGAGAGTGGTCAGATTATCTATTCGACCATTGCTCAGATAGAACTGATCTGATCTACGTGTGTCTGTGTGTGTGTGTGTGTGTGTGTGTGTGTGTGTGTGTGTGTGTGTGTGTGTGTATACATGTCTCAGTCAGGGATTTAAAATGATGAAATACAAGTATGTTTTGTTCAAAGAACTTTACATTTGAAATCATATCCGTTACTCAGTAAAAATTGATAAATAAATATAATGCAAGGGGAAAAATTATCGCGCCTCGGAAACTACTGAAACGACTTATTTGGTGGTCAGGAGAACACACACGCTAACTTTACAAGGCAGAAAGATGGAGATGGACAAGACTTCCGATGCCATCAAATCGAAAGTTGTTTAGTGCATGCGCTTACTATAAATTCTGAATCTGCATTGTCATCATCGTTAATGACATTATAACAGGAGATTTTTGTTTAGACTCAAGTCACGCGCTGTAAAATTATTTATTTTTTTTTATGATTTTTTTTTTATTGCACTTTTATTAGTATAGGTGTTCCTAGTAAAAACTAGTTGAAAAAATAAAATTAATAAAATAAATTAACTATATCAATTCATTTTAAATCAGCTACTTTTTACTTGAGTAAAAGACTGGTAACTTTACTTGTACTTAAGTCAAATGTAATTGTATTAAGGGTAGAATATTGTATTACTTTTTCCACCTCTGGTCTCAGGAATAAGATGGTGGAGTATCTGACAGACTGGGTAATGGGGACCTCCAACCAGGCAGCTGACGATGACGTCAAGTGTCTAACGAGGTAACTTGCCATGACCGTTTATTATTTTTTAAAAACAGTGTATCTTACTAGGAATTTGCACCGATTACATTATTCATTTAGTAATGAATTCTACTTTCTATTTGTTAATTGTTGCATGTTTGTTGCAGGGATCTGGATCAGGCGAGTATGGAGGCTGTGGTGTCTCTGCTGGCCGGGTTACCGCTCCAACCGGAGGAAGGAGATGGGGTAGAACTCATGGAGGCCAAGTCTCAACTTTTCCTCAAGTAGGACCATATTTCAGCATTGTGTTAGCATGGTTGGATGGTGGAGCTTCAGACTGCATAGCGATTCCAAATCTTATACTGGTTATAAAATTCCATGTTATACCAGGTACAAAAGTGTCATTGACTGGAAACAGTAGTACGTGGGTCAGTCGGGGTTTAATGTGACCCTGCAGCAGCAAAGAGATGATATTGTATTGAATGATGTCATGAGTGAGCAGATTCATGGCATAAAACTGTCTATTTACTGACTTTGTGCGCTACATGACGAGTTAAATTCAAGGATTAAATGTAAAAATAAAAAGCTAGATTACGAATCATAACAGGGAAATTGCTTAGTTTTATTAACTAAAAACGGTTTCGAAAAGTACACGAGTCAGCAAGCCTCGGTTATGAAAAGCTTGCCACACCTTCATTATGACCTTGCTCAATCAACATCTTAAAAAAAGCCAAATGTGAACATGATCTAGTCCAGACATTATTAAATAATGACACTGAATTAACACACTGGTTTAGGAGTATATTTGTATTTTTTCTAAATCTTCCCCAGGTACTTCACACTCTTTATGAATCTTCTAAACGACTGCAGCGAGCCGGAGGATGATGGACAGCAGGTTGCGGGCCGTAAGCGTGGCATGTCGAGACGTCTGGCGTCTCTGCGTCACTGCACTGTGCTGGCCATGTCCAACCTGCTCAACGCTAACGTGGACAGCGGCCTCATGCATTCCATCGGTGAGCAGATCCTCAGTTCATATGGATACACACATTTTATATATATATATATATATATATATATATATATATATATATATATATATATATATATGTGTATGTGAGAGAGAGAGAGAGAGAGAGAGAGAGAGAGAGAAATATATGTGCAGACACTGTTGGAAGATATACGATCTGATAACTTCATCACCTTTCTATAACTTTGTAGTGGTGTACAGGGTTAATGCATCTTTGTGTGAATTATAATTTTTTTCACTGTTAAAGAACAAATTATGCTTATGCTAATGAACATGTACAATACAGAAGTCCTAAGAGGCCATGCATTCTTATATATTTTCCTTTTTCTCGTATTACAATTTCATTTTCTCACGATCGTGGTTATGGTTACTATCCATGATCCACTGTCTCTAGAAGATGCCGAATACACAATAAAATAAAGTACTGATCACAAGTAAACAGTGTATGTATGTCACGATCACGAGAAAATGAAGTCGCAATCTCGAGAAAAACAAGAAAAGATAAAAATATTACTATGCGTGGCCTCCTAGGACTTCTGTATTACTAAGCTTTCTTTTGAACAACTATACTTACAGAAAAAGTTAAACTATAATATAAATGTCTTGAGCATAGAAATGACTTTGTGGTGTTCTTTGATTATTTTTTTCATGTTCTGTGCCAGGTCTGGGCTACCACAAGGACCTACAGACTCGTGCCACCTTCATGGAGGTTCTCACTAAGATCCTGCAGCAGGGCACTGAGTTTGACACACTGGCTGAGACAGTGCTGGCTGATCGCTTTGAGAGGCTTGTTGAGCTCGTCACCATGATGGGCGATCAGGGAGAGCTGCCCATCGCCATGGCACTGGCCAATGTGGTGCCTTGTTCTCAGTGGGTCCGTATTAATTTCCAGGCCATTTATTCCACAGTGGCCAAAGTACAAATCACTAAGTAGGGCTTGAACAAAGCTGGTACTGGTTTTGATGGAACAGGAACCTGTGTAACAGCAGTAAACTTTTAAAAATATAGATCGGCAGATTAAAATATAAAATAGGCATATTGATTTGGTGAAAGGGAAATTTCTCCATGTGCTTCTTTAGTTTGATCACATTAACTCTCCTTCACAGCAGGATACATCATACTGTCCGATCAGTGATTAATTTCCTGTAACTGCACACCTCGGATTGTTTAATTCCCTGTTTATTTAGTCAGAATTTCTCTTATTGACTTTTCGGTTTTGCTTTTTTTTTTAGTTGCAAAGAGATACAATTCGCAACATCTGTTTATGTCAAAAGATTTCCAAATAAGATTTACTCCCTAATCAGGGGAAAGAAAAAAAAGAAGATAGAAACGAACACCAAGTTCTTCATGACGATGGCAGATGACAGATCACTATATCTCTTCTGTATATACAAAAACTATTTACATATAGATGCAGTCTCTAGAAGTAAAAATAAAACCAGTTCTATAGCAAAAAAAATGTGTTCAATAAACTCAGTCCATTTGGACCAAAAGTCAACAAATGTGTCTTTTTAGTAATTAAGTAGTAAACACAAAACGTAACCTTCTCCATAGTAAATATACTTTTAACAATCAAATCTAGTAACAATTTTTTTACTTGAAATGATTCTATCCATATATTTGTTCTTCCTTTCCCAGAAAACCATTGACCCCATGCCCATATAAAGTACTTTAAAACAGTAATCCACTGAAATGCTTAAAATCTTTTCTAATCCATTATGCATATCTTTCCAAAAGCTCCTGATATGAGGGCATTCCCAAAAGTGGTTCCTCTCTTGTGTGCCACAACGTCTCCAACAATTTGAGTGTATTTTTCTGTTTCGGAGTAAATGCTGTTTTGCTTCAAGATTTTTTTTTTTTTTTTGCAGTGTTTTTATTGAGATTTGAAAAAAATCAATGAAATATCAGTAAAAAAAAGCCTGAAAAATATATATTATTATTTATAATATAAACTAAATTCTCCAATACGGTACATTTTGAAGTGTGTCCCTCTGTCAGCACACGTCTGTCAGTGAGGATTTCTGTGCATGCAGAATACAGTAGTTTTTCTATCATAAAAACAATCATAAAAACATCAGAATACTGTCTGGTACCACGTAAAAAAACTGTTATTGTAATGCTTATGTTGCAAAAAATGTTATAAATTCCACTTCAGAATGAATATTGTACTTAAGTAAAGAACTTTCTACTATTTTCTGAGATTATAGAAAAAATATAAGACACGTGTTTTCGATATACATCCCAAATTTCAGGAAGAATGGGTAGATATTTAGCTGAAAATAGATACATCATTATATCTACCAATAATGTACGACAGTTTAAACTTGGAATGAGTACAAATATCTTTAATAGGCTTAATTATAATTATAGATTATAATTGTTAATACTTGCTACATTATGTGGCCAAAAAAACCTGGCCACCTGATCATAAAATTTGTGTGTTTTTTACTCCTTATTTTTTGTTATAATAACCTCCACACTTCTGGGAAGATGTTCCACTTAGATTTTGGAGTGTGCTTGTAGAAATGTGTTCTCATTCAGCTACAAGGGTGTTAGTAAAGTCAGATAGTGATGTAGAGCGAGAAGGTCCGGGGTGCAGCCTGCATTCCAATTCATTCCAGATGTTTTCAATATGGTTGAGGTCAGAACTCTATAGAAGACCTCTCAAGATCTTCCACTCTTACCCATGAAAAGCATAAGGTTGAGCTTGGCTTTGTTCACAAGTGCATTGTGATGCTGGAACAGGTTTGGGTCTAATATTTGATTGGAAATTTGAATGCCACCGCATCAAAGACATACAGTTGTGTGCCTCCAAGATTGTGAAAACAGTTTGGGGAAGAACCACATATGGCTGGTGTCCCAATACTTTTGTCCATATAGTGTACATGTGATTATACTGAAGATAACTTTACGTGCTAATTGTTTTGAAAAGTAATGTAAAATAAAAAATAGACTGGAGGACTGTCTACTGTTCTGAGGTGGACTTTATCTGTAGATTCCTTCCCAGGCTGATTAGACATCAGTTTGGATTGTATATATAGAAATCCCTGAAACACAAGGTGTTGATGTACATGTTGTGGTTATTTTTGATTGATCTCTCATTGTAGTCGTGTGTGTGTGTGTGTGTGTTTTCCCGTGCAGGACGAGCTGGCTCGGGTTCTGGTCACTCTGTTTGACTCGCGTCACCTCCTCTACCAGCTTCTGTGGAACATGTTTTCTAAGGAGGTGGAGCTTGCTGACTCGATGCAAACACTTTTCAGAGGGAACAGCCTGGCCAGTAAAATCATGACCTTTTGTTTTAAGGTTGGCACACATTGTGGCAATGCAAATCCTAAAAAAGCCTTTTTTTTTTTTTTTTAACTTAGCCACTTGTTTTTCATTAAAAAAAACAAAAAGGGTGTCTTTGATGATTTGTTTAATGTTTTTTTTTTTTCTTTCATGTCCCTTTTTTCTCACTCTCCCTCACTTTCCCCCTGTTTTTTTTTTGTTTTTTGTTTACTTTTCTATCTTTGCTCTTTGTTTGCGTTCCTTCCCCCCCTAACAGGTTTACGGTTCTACGTATCTGCAGAACCTTCTGGAGCCCCTCATCGGTGATGTCCTAAAGTCTACCAAGTTCAGTTTTGAGGTGGATCCCACCAGGTAGCTGTGCCACTCTTAAAAAAAATCACACATGCTATATAGAGATTTATGATTAGACTTAATGATCCGATTTAAAACAGTTTTTGTTTTTCTGTAGGCATGCGTTGTGACGCAAATGCACACGAGCGTGACATGCATGCAAACAAGCCCAAATCTGCATACAGTCAAGTGCAAAACTTTGCCTGTCCCTTCCCAAAAAAAAAAAGGAGTACATAAAAGGCTTGACCATAATGTCAGACCAGATCTGCAATATCTGATCTATTTTTCATTGTAATATTAATTTTACTTCCATAGCATATATCCTGTGCCTGTCAGAAATTCAGGCACACTTTTAAGGTTTTTTTAAAAGACCCATGCATGTTAGTTTTATTTGTATGCAATAAACCAGGCTATTTAATTGCATGAGACAAATATATAAATGTACAGATGTCAATTCATCAGAAATGTTTTGCCATGTCTCATGTAAAACGTGCCACAAGTCTTCACTAATTGAATACTTCTTTCTGACCTTGTGATCCACAGTTCTGGTACCATTTTCTTACATTCTGTTAGAGTCAAAAATGTCAAAGTTGTAATCTGTTGAACTTTCCTCCAGAAATTCAAGTCTTTTTTTTTTGGTGTATTTTTGCCCTGTTACATAGTTTGTTCTACGTATATAAACAAAAAACTAACATGCAAGTGTTTCAAAAAACATTAAAGATTGTGTTTCCAAACTTTTCACAGGTCCGGTATATATCCTCTTGTATATCTTGCATGATTTCTAACACTAAATGCCATCAAAGATGTCGATACAATATTGTAGAATACAATTTTGATCCACTTTTGAGTGGCAAAGAAATACTTCCACAGTTATGAGCCGAAGTTCATGACATTGGTATGCCATTTTCAGAATTTTTAACGAGTTTTAAAAAGTAGGAGGTGAAGAGCAGCAGGTGGCAGTACTGAGGTGGAAATCCTGTAGCGTGTAAACCCCCTCTGAGTTTGTAGACGTGTATGATGTTAACGCTGTTACATCTATAAACCCAATTCCATAAAAGTTGGGACATAGTAAAATGTAAATAAAAACAGAATGCTATGATTTGCTTAACTTATTAACCCATTTGTTGTTCGCATTAGAACGTAGAAACCATATCAAATGTGGAAACAGAGGAAATGTACAATTTTACGGAAAAAATGAGGTTACTTTGAATTTGATTGCTGCAAAAGGTTTTTAAAAAGTTGGGACATGGCCATGTTTAGAGCTGTGTAGCATCATGTCTTCTCTCTGTATACATCTGGGAACTGAGGAGACCAGTTGCTCAAGTTTTAGGAGGGGAATGTTGTCCCATATGTGTCTGATACATTGTAGGATTGTAGCAGCTCAAAAGTTCTGGTGTCCTTTGTTATATTTTTGTGTTTTATAATGCAAATGTTTTCAAATGGTGAAAGGTCTTAAAGCCTTCACGGAAAAAGAAGATATTCTGAATGAAAGCATTTGTTGCTCTAAAACCTCTATTTACCATTCAGCATTGATGAAGCCTTTCCAAATGTCCAAGCTTCCCATTTCACAGGCATTAACACACTCCCATATCGTCGGAGATGTGGCTGTTTTAACTGAGTGCTGATAACAAGCCAGATAGTCCCTCTCCTCATTAGTACGGAGGACATTGTGTCTATGGTTTCCAAAACCAAGCATTAAATTCGAAATGAACCTTATATTTTTCTTAAACTGGTACATTTCCTCAGTTTTCACTTTTGATATGTTTTCTATGTTCTATTGGGAATAAAACTCAGGTTTATGATATTTGGAAATCACTGCGTTCTGCTTTTATTTTGATTTTCACACAGTCTTCCAACTTTTTTTGGGAATTGGGGTTTTAATACATTTAAGTAGTTAATATTAACATCTCTCAATGCAGTAATTAACAAAATGAGAGCCAAATTTTTGCACCCAACTAACTATATGGAAGACTTTGCCATTTTGAGGTTGTTTTTCTGTTTAACAGATGATTAATCCAAATTGCAACTAATGTTGTATTTGTAAGATAACTGCATCTAAGGCTGTAACATGTATAGTGATTTCTTTTCAATAAAAAGGTTTTTAATTGTTTTTTTTTTTTGTATACTTTTTTCTTTAAAAAAAAAAAAATTATTTTACTTATAATACTTTACTGTTGTATTGCTGGCAGATTGGAAGCACACCTGTGTATATTGTGATACATCTTGTGTGTCGTATAATTGTATACTTTTTCTGTTGTTAACACGTGGTATGTTTTGCGATTTCCTTTTCCGTAGACTGGATCACAGCGAAGTGTTGGAAGAAAACCAGCGCAACCTGCTGACCATGACGAACCGCTTCTTCCTGGCCATCATCAACTCCTCGAGTGAATTCCCACCGCAGCTGAGGAGTGTGTGTCACTGCCTGTTCCAGGTGAACCCCCTACCTGTCTCATCTCACAGTGTGTAGTCTCCACTGTCATGTACAGTGTGTTGTGAGGCTTATCTCAGACATTTCCTTGACGTGTTTGTGTGCTGGATGTTGGTGTGTGTTAGCTGTGACCTTTGGTTGTGGTGTTTTGTTTTTGTTTTGTTTGTATCCCGTAGGCTACTTGCTACTCTCTACTGAATAAAGCCACAGTTAAAGAGAAAAAGGAAAATAAAAAATCAGTAAGTTCTGTGAGATCACTCCTTTACTGCTGAGGCATGCTGAAGCCTTAACGCAGAGTGCTTTCTCAAAGGCTCTATTTGCATCGGCACACCTGTTTTCACTGGCATTATGTAGTCTTTTTACTGACTGATGATCCTGTTCTGGTAGCACTCTTTTTGCTAGCACTGCTATTTCCTCTTGCTTTCTGGCCCCTACTAATAAGGAAAGCTTCTACCTACGTAACCAGAAGATTTTAACCATCTTGCTTGCTTAATGAACTAACCAACTAACTATTCTGGAAAAAACTTTCAAAGTTATTGCTTCTGTTGTTTTATTAATGATTCATTTATTACAAATAAAATTAAATACAGATATGAAATAAACAATAAGGTTTACTTTCCTGTCTGTCTGTCTGTCTGTCTGTCTGTCTGTCTGTCTGTCTATCTGTCTATCTATCTATCTATCTATCTATCTATCTATCTATCTATCTATCTATCTATCTATCTATCTATCTATCTATCTATCTATCTATCTATCTATCTATCTATCACATCTATCTATCACATCTATCTATCACATCTATCACAACTTCTATAGATGCTATATGTTTATCTCATTGACACTCTGCTTGTGTGGGGTCCAAATTGGGTATTATTTTGTTCGTTAAAATATTTTCTCGTGTCTGATTTCTCCCACGTGTCAGGTCGTGAGTCAGCGTTTCCCTCAGAACAGCATCGGTGCCGTGGGGAGCGCCATGTTCCTGCGCTTTATCAACCCAGCCATCGTTTCCCCGTACGAAGCAGGGATCCTGGATAAGAAGCCTCCTCTGAGAATAGAGCGGGGACTCAAACTCATGTCCAAGGTATGAAGACCTTTTTCAGCAGACAGATCTGTCGGGAAGAATTTTGATTTAGTGATGGAATTAAACATCTGAACAGGTGACCTTTATGTCACGATCACAGGGTTAACATATGATGTTGCAGTTTGCTGTAAAAGATTACCATCAACAACGATTGGTCTTTTTATTGTTCTCTTCATATTACATTTTTTTTTCTATTACCTTATGCTTATTTCTAGACTTGTTCAAAATCTACATAATTGTACATATAGGGTGTAGATTTGCTGATTTATTTAAAATGACTTAAATGGTTGTATAACCATAGCGTAGGGGTGGGTGATATGAGCTAAAATTCATAATCGCGATATTTTCCAAATGATATCGTTATTATATTTTGATAAGAAAAAAAAAATGGAAATAAAGTTTTTGTAGACTTCAGTTAAATTCCAGGCAAAATATATTTTTTAAACTTGTATAACTAGAAAAATGCAGTGTTACTGATTTCGTTGTAAAATCTGCAAACTTTCTTTCTCCACAGTTAGAATTGGTAACGTCATTCGCTATGTGAGACTACAGAGAGTATGGAACTGGTTTGGGTTCCAAATCTTCAACATTGACCAACAAAAAATACCATGCAATTTGCATCGTGTGTGGTTGTAGACTGTTTTGGTCTGTTTGGACTGTTATTAATGTGCTCTGTGTTCGAATACTAATGCCTTTGTAGTAAGGAGTTGAACACAGTAGAGCAGTGGTCCCCAACCTTTTTTAGCTGTACGGACCGGATTAATGGGGTGGGGTTATAAATACAAAAAATGAAATGATACAACCAGCATAAAACCTGATATTTTCTAAATATAATAATAATCGTGAATCCACTGTGTTGTTGTTTGTTTATTTTGCTAGCTTGGGTGTTTGAATTTAGCGGTAATGTATTATGTGTTACTGGCCGGAGCAGCGCCTTTAAGAAGGTAGCGGATGGAGGTAAGACGTGTGACCGAGGCGAGAATTTTGACATGCATCATAGACAGATGTGGCAGAGAGAATCCGGACATTTACCAAAATAAAACATCTTTTAGAATCAGATAATAAATAAAACGGAAATAATGTAAGTTATGTATTCTCTCTGTGTGGCCCGGTACCAAGCCCGGGGGTTGGGGACCACTGCAGTAGAGGACAAAAAGTTAAACTTTCAGCCTCGGCTCTGTATCGTCTTTAGGAGTCTTAAGAGTTTTAAAAAGTACCAAATTGATTAAAACAATATTAATGAAAAATTTTTTATTCATGAATATGTAACAGTATGCACATTACAGCAAAATCCATATCATAGCAAAACATATTAGCAGTAGTGACGTTCATACCGATGTAGCGCCCACCCCTACCATAGAGAGAAATTAAAGAAGACTGTTTAACACTAAAGGTTCTAATGTTTAGCTGTGTTCTTATAGTGCGTCTCTGTTTCCTGTCTTTGTGTGCAGATTCTGCAGAGCATCGCCAACCATGTGCTGTTCACGAAGGAGGAACACATGAGGCCTTTTAACGACTACGTGAAGAGCAACTTTGATTTAGCCAGAAAGTACGGCAGCACTTGCTCGACATATGTAGCCGATATTAGTGCTGGGCGGTATACCGGTTAATACCGAATACTGGTGTTTATTTTATTTTTTTCTTATTTTGGCTGCTCCTGTTAGGGGTCGCCACAGCAGATCATCCGTCTCCATACACCCCTGTCCTCAACATCTGCTTCTTTCACACCAACTGCCTGCATGTCTTCCCTCACCACATCCATAAACCTCCTTCTTGGTCTTCCTCTTTTCCTCCTTCCTGGCAGCTCCATCCTCAGCATTCTTCTACCGAAATACCCCATTTTATATATATCCTTTCTCTGCACATGTTCAAACCATCTCAATTGGGCCTCTCTCACTTTGTCTCCAAAACCTAACACGTTTGCTGTCCCTCTAATAAACTCGTTTGTAATCCTGTCCATCGTCGTCACTCCCAATGAAAATCTCAGCATTTTCAGCTCTGTTACCTCCAGCTCCACTTACTGTCTTTTACTCAATGTCACTGTCTCTAATCCATACAACATCGCAGGTCTCACCACAGTCCTATAAACTTTCCCTTTCACTCTTGCAGATACCCTTCTATCACAAATCACTCCTGCCTGCACCTTCTCCACCCACTCCACCCTGCCTGCACTCTTTTCTTCACTTCTCTAACACACTCTCCATTACTTTGCACTGTTGACCCCAGGTACCTGAACTCGTCCACCTTTACCACCTCTTCTCCCTGCAACCGCACCACTCCACTGCCCTCCCTCTCATTCACACACGTACTGTCTTACTCCTACTGTCTTTCATTCCCCTTCTCTCCAGCGTGTACCTCCTCCTCTCCAGGATATTTTTCAACTGCTCCCTGCTCTCATCACTAATCACAATATCATCCACACACATTATCCAGTCAACAGAGAGTCCTGTCTCATCCATCAGCCTGTCCATCACCACTGCAAACAGGAAAGGGCTCAGCGCCGATCCTTGATGCAGTCCAACCTCCACCTTAACCCAGTCTCATACATTTCCTGCACCACCCTCACATACTTCTCTGACACAACTGACTTCCTCATGGCTGGCTTCCACTACTCTTTCCCATAACTTCATGGTGTGATATATATATATATATATATATATATATATATATATATATATATATATATATATATATATATATATATATATATATATATTAGGGATGTGCATCTCCATAACCAAGGCCCAAGCAATTCCCATCTTGATGCATAGCCAATGATGCGTTACATTTAAGATACATATAAAGCAGCTACGGATACAGTTTCGATTTGATTCAACACAATGCAGTTCAATGCAATACGATGCAACATGACGCTATGCAATTTAATATGGTACAGATAGTACGCATTTGTTACTTTGGTTCAGAGAGACAGCGAATCATAAATATATTAAAGTGCCTTCTGACTTCTAAAGCATGGCCCATTTAATAAGGCCTTTGTAGTGCAAAAAGAAAAGAAAACAGTTTAAATAAATCCAGACATAGTTTTCCTGTTTTGTCTCCAGCATGATGTAGTTCTACCTTTGCCATGATAATCTGTATTCTATGTGACTCTCAGGACACGCCTTGGTCTCCGTAGTGTTGTGATACGTCATATTCACGTAGCAGCGGTGATGCTGAGAAACGGTTAAGCGAGGAGAAATCAATCTACATATAAAATACCGGTCACAAATTAGCGGTCCGGTTATAAATACTATAAGTGTAGCGCACCTACTAATAATTGTATATAAATAAAACATTTTTTACAGATGCAAATATGTTAAAAACGCATCACGATACGTTTTAATATCTGTGCATAGCTAACTTTTCTGATGATGCACCAATGTGAATCGATGGACCTTATCCCCACCAATATATATATATGTGTGTGTGTGTGTGTGTGTGTGTGTGTGTTTCAGATTTTTTCTGGACATTGCATCCGATTGTCCCGCCAGTGACTCGGTGAACCACAGCCTCTCGTTTATCAGTGACGGAAACGTACTGGCTCTGCACCGGCTGCTTTGGAACAACCAGGAGAAGATCGGCCAGTACCTCTCCAGCAACAGGTGCCTCACATGCTCACATCTGGACAGGGGTAGTTTAGCGTGAAGGTGTTTTTGAGCTCATGCCTTATGATTTCAGCTTGGGCTTTTGGGAGTTGTCTCACACAAGCACGGATGTAAATGTGAATGCAAACGCAGCATCAGCATAGACGATAAACAAAAGCCCAGAGCTCCAATTAAGGGCTTTTTTTTTTGTGTGTCAGTATTTGTTAATCATATTCGCTTTCGCAAGATAAACAAATGTTATTTCACATCCTATGTCTTATCTGTGTTTTTCTAATTAATTTCAAGAGTTTTTTATTATTATTATTTAAAAGCAATCACTATGCAGCATTTACTTTACTCACTTTACTACATTTAGATATTTGCTGAATAATTTTCAGATATTTGGATGAATTGCTTTTAGAGCATGTAATTTTATATATAATATATATATATATATATATATATATATATATATATAGAGAGAGAGAGAGAGAGAGAGAGAGAGAGAGAGAGAGAAACAAAATATGAAAAATCAACATAGAGTACAGTAGCGTTGTCAATGGTCCCAATACAATTGTGTACCTCCAAAGTTTGTGGGGAAAACCCACATATGACTGAAAAGGTCGAGTGTATCAGAGTATCACCTTAACTTTTTTAAGATGGGAAAAAAATGGTGTTTTTATTATCGACAGGTCATATGGTATAAAGCAGTCTGTAGGGCACGTAATGGCCAGCAGTGTTCCACGTGTAATACAACTTACCGTATTTTCCAGAATATAAGCTGCTACTTTTTTCCTACGTTTTGAACCCCACGGCTTAAACAACGAAGCGGCTAATTTATGGATTTTTCCTGGGTTTTTCCCGGTTTCACGAGCTATAAGCCAAAAAACTGAGCGACATAACATTAGACCAATAAAATTTCCGAACGGAAACGAAAAAAACGCACCTCACCTGTGTTCTGAGCTGCACTGCATCGGGAGAAAAAACTTTTTTTTAAACGCACGACGATGCCAAAAGAAAAACTCCGGAGAGAAACTGTTGTGAAAGGAAGGAGAAGACAGTGAACAATGACTTTCTTGGTCGGCTACTGTTTAGATACAAGCCGTTGTAACGCGTTGAGTCTGGGTGAAGGGAGAGCTTACTAACTGCAGTTGCAACAGAAATCATATAAGCACAGACAGGTTTCCAAAACTCGTGCTTCTTTATTTTTCTTGGCAACAGCGTTACGGGTTAGTCAAAGAAACTTAGAAATGAGCATCAGAAAATAATAAGGACATAATCCTCGTCTTGCACACATGCAGTAATAGCGGAAAAATGCAGTGGCATGCTATTCCCAAAATACAGCTATGCTCCTAAAGGAAGCGCAACATATTTCACCCGTTACACCGTGTGTAACGTGTCTTTCGTTAAAGCCTGTGTAAAGTACATTAGTGTAGACACCTGCGGCTTATAGACAGGTGCGGCTTATTTATGTTAAAAAAAATAATATTTGTAAAATTCAGTGGGTGCGGCTTATATATGCGCTTTATAGTCCGGAAATTACGGTACATATAAGTCATCATCAAGGATTATCATTATATTATGGTGTTTTTAGGAGTGACTGAGGAAAAACAGACAAAGAGAGAACGAGAGAGTGAGAGAGGAAAAAGAGAACGATGAGGGTTCACAGTAAAGGAAGGCAACTCTCAGGTCATTTGCTGAAAATTTACAACTTTCAAATGCATCCTATTTTTGTAGCACAGAACAAAGCAAAGAAGGTCTGTGGAAAACGCCTCGGCATGCAAATCCTGGTGGCTCACAAGCCTCCGTGAAAACAACTTCTAGAGAGGAGCTCTAAAGAGTAGAAACGCTCCCTCTGTACACCTTTAATCCAGTGAAAGCACTTATTTATCATAACTCTATTTGTTATGCATTTGCTAACATGTCATACATATACAGATAAATCAGTGATAAACTAATTTATGGGAAGTAAAGACCTGCAGTAAAGCAATAAAGGAGTGAAAACAGACTTGCCTCAAGCAACATAAAAAGTAGAGTTTGTTAGAGAACAAATATGGATTTTACCTTTTAATACAATAATAATTACAATTCCATTTATATAGTTTTGCCTGATTGTCTATAAAGCTGATAATGTATGATATTATTTGTTTTATTTATATTGTATAAATCCTGAGTATATTTGTTACTGAATCTTTTTTAGCTGTAGGGTTGTAAACAGGGCCAAGCAGTGTGACTATAAATATTGTGATAGTTTGTAGCACAAATCATTTTTCTGGATATTTTTTAATTATTCCAATTAACATATCTTAAATGTTTTTGCTAATAATTCCAGACTGACCAGTAGGAGTTGATGCTAAAATTCATCACTTGATGAAATACTCTAAATTTTACTTTTAACAGCAGGAGTGGGTGAGTGGGTGAGTGGGTGAGTGGGTGAGTGGGTGAGTGGGTGAGTGGGTGAGTGGTGAGTGAGTGAGTGAGTGAGTGAGTGAGTGAGTGAGTGAGTGTATATATATAATAAATAAATACAGGTAGACCCCCAACTTACGACGTAGACCGGTCGTAAGTCGAGTAGAGTGACTACTCTATGATGCGTTCTGATGCAGACATTAAGAGGCACTGTAAACACATTTAAAAAAATTTACATTTACAAATAAAGTAAATCAAAAATAACATATATACAGTGGTGTGAAAAAGTGTTTGCCCCCTTCCTGATTTCTTTTTTTTTTTTGCATGTTTGTCACACTTTAATGTTTCAGATCATCAAACTAATTTAAATATTAATAAAAGATAACACAACGGAACACAACATGCACTTTTTAAATGAAGGTTTTTATCATTGAGAAAAAACAAAAGCCAAGACTACATGGCCCTGTGTGAAAAAGTGTTTATATTATGTGCGTGTGTATACACACACACACACACACACACACACACACACACACACTGATATACTAATATGGTTGCTGAAATGTGAGGGGTGTACTCAATTTTGTGATGTATATAGTTTGAGCTGGATAATTACACTGATAAATGGACGGTCCATCGTCCTTGTTTAGTTTGTTTGCTGGTTATACACAATAAATCAGCCTAAAAAAGCCTTGCTTACAAGTAATGTACATTTTCAGGGATCATAAAGCAGTGGGTCGGCGTCCGTTTGACAAGATGGCGACTCTCCTGGCCTACCTCGGACCTCCTGAACACAAGCCGGTAGCTGATACACACTGGTCCAGCCTGAACCTCACCAGCTCCAAGTTTGAAGAGTTCATGACCAGGTAATGAAGCACAGACCTTAACACAGAAGCTGGACTAATGATCTTATTTAACATCCCACTGTTCACTTACATGTTGATCTTTCGCTTGGATGTGTTTATGTTTTGCTGCACAAAAGCATGATGGGGTTTTAATGTATGATGCAGGCTTTCAGGAGTTTCTCCCTTCAGTTCCTTCGGGCTCAATCCTCAATAAGCTATTCTTAAACCTTCTGGTGAAGTGATTTATTGTGTTGGCAAAAGTGTTTTGGATCATTGACTTGTTGCATGATTAGGTTTTTCTTATTAAGACTGGATACTTTCACTGACAGAATGTTTCTATAAACGTATGTATTTATTCTGCTGCTATTATTGTGAGGTACAATAAAGCTTGTTCTAGAAGCAGCCACGAAAAGCCTAAAATCTTGGCTAGTACCACCACCCTGATCCACAGTTTCACCGCTTTTGCGACCGTTAGTTTCCGATATTTTTGATTTCTCAAGAAATGGGAAGGTTCAGACTTGTAAAGATTTCATGTTGTTTGCTCATTCTTTTGATTTTAAACCCTAGTGTCTTTACTGTACAATGAAAACAAAAAGACTGGCTTTGCTGTTCCAATATTTTTTTAAGGGATTATATAATTATAAATAAAATAATCAGTAGTCCTCCTCTACTAACTTTGTGCACTAAAAAAAATAAACAAAATATGTCTTTAAAGGGACCATTTTGCTAGACTGGATTCACATGAATGGCACAAAAATTATTACACTTAGTAATAATGAATATAAAAGTGGTTAATATCGAATTTTTCTATTCAATAAATTTTCATTTGTATGGCGATTTTAACAATCAACATTGTCCCGAAGCTGCTTTACACAGATTGTGTGGTAAGAAAGAACGATTTTTTTTTTTTTTTGTTACTCATCAGACACCAGGTCCACGAAAAAGAAGAGTTCAAAGCTCTGAAAACCCTCAACATTTTTTACCAGGCTGGAACATCCAAGAACGGCAACCCGGTTTTCTATTACATCACCCGCAGGTAAGAGTTATTTAAAGTCTTAATTGAGCAACAATGGTGCTGTGTGTGTGTGTGTGTTTGTGTGTAGGAATATGTGTGATATATATTCTTAACGAATGTATTATCATATACAGTGGAACCCGATTATGTCGCCGGCCTAGGGGACGCCAAAAAGCGTCGAGATAACCGATGATCGAGATAAACGAAAACCAATATGGCGGCAATATATTAACGTGCTTGAAATTTCTTTATGTACATGATGTGCGTTATTAAATGAGAATGTGCATGCACGTGTTTTTGGAGGTTTTTTACACAACAGCGTTGCCGCGATTTGTTTGATTGGTCATGCGGAGCGAGATAACCTGTAATGCGGATAAGGAGGCGGAAGCCGAAGTAAACACAAACAAAGTTTATTGAGAATACTCAGGAGATAATCCAGCAATACTTGTAGCGAATCAGTTATATCCAGTGGTGCGCTCCGGGAGCGTGGTCCACGAACTTCTGTGAAAGCAGAGACAGTTTGTGTAGAGAATTCACGGATCCGCGCTATGGAAAGCGCAGCGCTGGGCCGCAACGGATAAACGTGGTGCAGACAGCGTGAACATGGAAAACAGCAGGATCGGGGTAATCCGGGGTGCCGTTGAGAGAATGCGGAGTCCGAGAAGAAGGGTACGTAGAGGGATACGTATACGCGATTACACAGACCGCCATGAACCAACACATACGATCATGCACAAACAATAACGGACCGCGAGTGTGTGGAGGTGAGGGGCTTAAATAGGAGATGGGATGAGTGAGTGAATGAGAGTCAGGTGTGTGTGATCAGCATGACTACGAGGAGCACACGGGAGAAGAAGCAGGGTGCTTCGGGGAATGCCGCCGCCGAAGGGGGCATGGCAGGGGGATTCCTGACATAACCGACGTTAAGTGGCAAATTTGCCCCCCTTGTGCTCGAGATATTAGGATTTGGCGGCATAAAAGAATCGACATAACCGATAAAAAATGCTAAGACAAACCGAGAATTTGGCGGTTCCACTTCAAAAACGTCGACTTAATAGGGTTGGCGAGTTAACCGAGGTCGAGATAAGTGGGTTCCACTGTATATATATATATATATATATATATATATATATATATATATATATATATATATATATATATATATATATATAATGTGTGTATGTATGTATTTATGTATGCAAGTTCTCCCACTTAAAAAGATGAGAGAGGCCTGTAATTTTCATCATAGGTACACTTCAACTATGAGAGAAAAAATTAGAAAAAAAATCCCGAAAATCACATTGTCTGATTTTTTAAGAAAAAAAAAAAAGAATTTGTAAAAATGTTTGTGATAATACAAAAGCTATGTCTACACTAATCTGGATATAGATGGTCCCAGAGTTACGATAGTTCGACTTTCCGATCTTACGATAACGATACGACAAAATTGTACAAATATTTAAAATTTCACGCAAAAGGCACAGGCAGCAGCGTACGATGTACGATACGTCGGATGTGCAGCTAAGATGAGCGTATCTCTCACTCTGTGAGATGCCCCACTCTTGCTAGCGGTCAACGGAGTAAAGTTGTCTGAGTGTGTATTTTTTTCCTGTTTCAAACAGCTATTTTAGTGATAAAAGCGTGTCTTTTAAGCGCCCAAGTATGTCTCCTGTTTGTATAAAAAAAAAAAAAAAAAGAAGAGGAAAGCCATTAGTATAGAGCAGAAAATGAAAATTATTAATCAGCATAAAGCAGTAAAGACTGTCACAGTCATAGTACCATTTTTGACTTACGATGGGGTCGTCGTGATGTATCTCCATCATACCTGTACATTTAAAAAAGGTTTTTTTGTGGTCTAAAAATGCTTCGTGTCCACTCTTTTTTTTATTTTTTTTTATTTTCTCAGTCATTTCCCAAAAGTTGCTCATTCACACAGAAACGTCGAAAAACTGTTACGTCTCTGTACTGCGCCGGAGCTAAACGCAAGGCTTTATTTCCTCCTGCCGTTTATTTACTTTCCGGCTCTTTGGAACGTTGCAGCAATGCGTCATCGAAAACAGCGTTTTCAATTGTATTCACTATAGGG
Source organism: Silurus meridionalis (assembly GCF_014805685.1). NCBI lineage: Eukaryota > Metazoa > Chordata > Actinopteri > Siluriformes > Siluridae > Silurus > Silurus meridionalis. The sequence continues at coordinate 7,812,526 of NC_060894.1, read as the reverse complement.
AAGTATATACTTTTTTTTAAACGCATATTCAAACAAGAGGAAAACATCAGAGATTTTAGTTAAAGTTGGAATTTTAACTCGTTATTTAAAATATTTAACATTTATGGCGTTTAGCAGACGCCCTTATCCAGAGCCACATACAAAAGTGCTCTAGATTACAAACTTAAGATATCAGGTTAAATGTGGTCTTAAAAATCTTTAGGAATGTCTGCATATTTAAGTCTGGAAAAGTATGGAATTTTTTAAACAAAACAAAACGATTTCTTTTTTTTTTTATGTAATTAAAATAAAAATTGTATTTGAATTGTTTTTTTTTTTTTTTTTTTTGTAAATATGCTGTTCAAAATTCAAGCTCTCCATGTGTGAGATCTTAAATAAAACTAAACTGAAGATTTTGGACTAAACAGGTTATACTGATGCAAAGGAATGTCCGGACAGTGAGTTTCGGAGTTAAAATGCTATTTATTTCATGCTCAGATTGCATATCAGTTACAGAAAATAGTTAAAAATAAAATGAAACAAACAAAAAAAAATGGAAAGGATCCAGAGAAGGATTATTTTTCATCTGTAAATTTAACATGCCATTTTTCATTTCTACAAATGGACTTAATACATTGTCCTGAATCACCTGGTGCTGCATTACACTACTCTTCAGTTATACATGAACCTTAAACATAAAGGAAATTATACATACAAGATACATTTTTCTGGAATTTCTATCTTCATAATTGCATGTAAACATTTAGATCAAGACCGACATTTTACAAGGTTCTTTTGAATGTGCTGCATTTTTGTTGGTCGTTTGGTTGACTAGCGATGTGCTGTAGAACGTTCTACTGGATCCCATCCTTTTGGTGACGAGATGAATAATTTTTTTAAACTTATGTTTACATTTACTTGCACTTTCAAAATGAAGAGATTGTTTACCTACAAAAGCATAGAAAAGCACATTCCTGCAGCGGAAGAAAGAAGAGATAAGCGGGTAACATTATATGTTGTTTTAAAAAAAAAAAAAAAGAAGATCCATCCACCAACTTGCTTATTCGATACTTAGTTGGTGACCTGATGGACTTGGAGAATTTCATTATTTTGTGAGCTGGAGTAAAAGATAGACGGATTGTATCCAAGCCACTACTTCATCAGCAGTGGAATGAAGAGGACAAAGGACATGGAGAGAAAGAGCAGAAGGTTTCCACCTGAAGAGGTGAAGATAGAGTGAGGCGCCATGCTCGTGGTGGTTGCACGTGCATAGGATCCACCAGCAGCTGTTCCGGACCCATACTGGTATGAGTTTGATTGGGAATTGCTGGTGGAGCTGGATGGAGATGATGTAGTTGAAAGGCACAGTCCCACCATGCTGCACATTATGGCCAAGAAGACCACGCTGAGCCTCATCTTGCTGTTCGTTCGAGCCTGTAGAATAAAATAAAACGCCACTGAATCGTATCAGTATTGGGTAACACTTTGCGCTTTTATTTTTTTTTTTAGTTCAATTCTTTTTTTTTCTCGTGCTAACAGTGTGCACTGTATGAGAAAAACAATGAGATAAACCAAAAAAGGAAGGAAAGATTGGGAAAAAAAGAAAAAAGATTAAATTTTTTTATTTCATTTAAGCTTATTATATAATTCAATTTAAAAGTTAACCTCCAAGTCTGCAACTAAAACATTTACTGATACAATCACTTTTTTCCAGGCAGGAAGCTCTACTTTTATCCATTTGACTTTTTTTTTTCTCGCTGAAATCGATAAAAGGATGTTTTTCTTCCTTTTTTTTCCTGTTTTTTTAATTTTATTTTTTTGGTTTAGTGTATAGTTGTATCCACATTCTCTGGAAGGAACTGTAGCTAGGGGAATACATGGAGTATAGAACGTGGCCCAATACTGAGAGAACTGCAGTGATACTCAAAAAGCAGTGGATGAAATACACGTATTTCTGTGCGCCAATAAAACTAAAAGCTTAAATATTATTATAAGTACAAAAATACTTGCTTTTGATTGGACCTTTAATTTTGTGGGATTATACTCGTGCTCTCGCGAAAGGTTAACACGATTTTGTTAGGTTCCTGAAATGCAGTGGAGTTAAAAAAGTTAGATATTTCACATACATTTTTAGCAAAGTAAAAGTTTCCACAAAAAAAATACAACTGAATTTAAAATATCCTTTTTTTTTTTTTTTTTTTTTATAATGAGAATGCAAAGAACTAGTATTCAGATCTTTTTGGCTTTAAAACACCACAAACTTCCACAAACTTTACCTGTATTAGTGTAATTGTACCCGAGACCTTATTGCATATATGTTTAAAATTAAGTGATTGTATCTAAATACTATACCTCAATAGTTCACGACTTTTCATTTGGAACTGGGCTAAGGGTAACTCGCGAAAAATCCGATAGTTCACGAGAAAAGCCACGAGTGGCTCGAAATTTCAGAGTAACAGAGTTTTGTACTTGTTTTTTATTTTATTTATTTATTTATTTGGTAAAATAAATGAATCAATTAAATTGTATTGTTTGACTATTATATTTTTCCTTAGAACCAGCTAATTTTTTTATCTACACAGATACCAAAGTCAGGTCAGGTGCCGTTCACAGAACTACTTGCATTTCCGCAGTTTCTTCCCCCATTTGTTAAATTAAAACCCGTAAATGACAAGCGCAACAAATCTAATTCTAACCACAATAATCACTAGTTACACATAATTCAGAATTTAGCAAATCTGTAAGTAAAACGTTAAAAATGCAACATTTCATCGGTTTCTTTTCAGTATTGCGAGGTTGTATAATTTGAGTTGCTCACCTTTTACAAGAAATACAAAAGATGTGCTGGTTGCAGTTGTGTGCGCTCTGCCTTCCAGCACTTTATAGCCAGAGTGACGTCACTTTACTCGGACGTCAGACACTTTGCTTTGAACGTTGGCACTTTCATTTGAGTAGAGTTTTGTTTTTGTTTTGTTTTGTTTTTTGGAGATGGGGAGGGGTGCATGAAGCTCATTGGAGTCATTTTTTTTTGTTGTTAAATTGATCGAAAAAAAAAAAAAATAGCTATATACATTAAAACAGTTTTTATATTAATATCTGCATAAAAAGTGTCCCACATTGTGTTTTTGTTTGTGAGTACTTAAAAAATCCTTAATGTAGTCATTCAGCCATTCATTGTTAAAATTTTGTGTTTTTTGTACCATTTTATTTGATTGAATTTAACTAGAAAGTTATGTTTAGACTCAAATCAAAACAAGAATTAGCTCTGTTCCAAAAAGCAAGGAAAGAAATCATGTGCTATGTGGATGAGAAGTGGGCAGGATGTTTCCTTCTCCTCTAGCTGGAGCTCTTCTGCCCCCTTCTGGTGTTTTAGCTACTTTAACTTTCTTCAAGACAAAGTCATATTTGTACACCTTTAACTTTTCAAGTTTGGTAAATGTATATTAAGAATATAAACTTTGGTATATGTGTTAACACTCTTTTGGAAATAAGGAGATTTTCACTTGGATAATTGTACAGAAAGCTTTTAATCGTGAGCAACTTTACAAACAATTGCATCAGTTTACATCATGGCAGTAGTCTTTTATAAGTGCTGTTTACCCGTTAATGTTTTTTAACAATGCGCTATAGAAAGTTCTTTAGATTTTTTTTTTACAGCCCGTAAGCAGACAAGAAATATTGGTTGGTTTTGTTTTCGAGAGAACAGTAGGTTCCTGGTGCCGGCATGTTTTACAGTTACGGCGTGCGAAAAGTGTTAATATCATATAAATACAAGCAGCATGTCAAAGAAAAAACTTAATTTTCCCCTTACAGAAAAATAGGTGATCTCTATCTATATTTATAGCCTATACAATATTAGTGTATGAATCATTTAGAAAGAAGCGGAAAAATCCATCAACCCGGTCTACTAGATTCTTATGAGTGGATCCGAGGGTCACGGAGCGTTGATTAATTGCTGAGTCGGCATGAAAGAGAGCAGGTTTCTGCGTCCGCTAATTCATCAGCAAAGCCATGATGAAGAAGACTGACAGAGTAAAAAGGTGCAGGACGTTTCCACTTATGGTAGGGAAGAAGGTGGATCGAGCACCGTTGGTGGTTGCGCTGTATCCTGATGCCAAGCCCCATCCCGAGCCTGTTTGAGAGCCCCCCTGCATGTTGGAAGAGCCGCCGCTAACAGTGGTGACTCCTGGCTTGATGGTGGAGATGGTGGTGGCAGCAGAAGACTGGGTGGTGGTGTTGGTGTTGTTTGCGGCCATTTCAACTCCTCCAAAAATGCTGCACATTATCGGCAAAAGCAATAAAAACGTGGCGGTGCTGAGACCCATCGCGTTGTTCCTTCAGACCTGGAGAATGAAACACACACTTAGCATTTATAACGAATTGTGGAGAAATTCTGATTCTGTTTATGGCCCTGACTGTAACCTCATTTTCCACCTTTGTGAATGGACAGAGGGGTGTTTTTAACATTCATAATGGGACATGAAAGGAATTGACACGATGAGTGTATTCAGCCATTTCCCCTCTTAGTTAACTTGGTTATTTGTAGTAAAAATAATTTTGATACGTTTATTTATTTTCCCGCTAAATATTGTTAGGTGGATGTAGTTATTTTTATACAGAAGTACATACTGGGAAATTATTGTATCAAATTGCTTCAAAACTAGCATTGGTTTTTCTTAAAAAGTTGTATATAGTTGGACTTGTTAGCTATTTTCAAGAAGAATGAAACACTTGTGATGAGGAGGAGGCCACTTTCTCACAGGGGTTATTAATGATTAAATTGATTGGTTATTAAACAATATAGCGGTATAGCTTGAAAGCTTTTTAGAACATTTGCACAAAAAATTCTTCACAAAACTTCATTTTATCAAGCAACTTTTGATCTACAGTTCAGGGTGTAAAAACAACCTCTGTGTAAAATGTGGGTGAATTGGTGGTGCTTTGGATTGGATCAGTTGCTCTCACAAAGACTTATAATGGCAATTAACCTAAAACCCGTTTTTGTCTTGGTTATTGAGATCCTTGGAAAAAAAAATTTCTAAAGACACTGCCAATTTAACACAGAAAACTAAAAAATATTCCAGATATGGTCTTTTAAAAATGACATTTTTTTATTTTAACTTGACAAAAAAAAAAAAAACAACCTAAACCTAACAAGAAGGTTTTTAAAAGTTCTCTTTTGTGATGTGTCCTGGATCGTGTACAAGTATCTCCAGCCTCTTTAGACACCACAGCGCTGCTACTTTTCATCAAGAGACGGCTAGAAATGGTCGTTTTGGGTCACCGATAATTCAGCAATTTTTGTTCTGTTTTAGTAAAGTTTAAGCACTAATATAAAACACATTTTCTGGAATAACGTACTTGTAATGGTTCTCTAAATTAGTTTCAAAAGCATTTTACTTAACATTTAGAAATGAACGTTTGCATACTTTTTGGCTACGTTATTTAAAGGGCATTTAAAGAAAAAACAAAGGTTAATTATAAAGCTTTTTTTTAAAAACAAACTACCGAATTCGACATTTAAAGAAGACATAGAAAAAGGCACATGTATTGGTATTTTGGTCAATGAGCTGTAATTCAATTCAAATGAAATTAAACGTTACTGTTTGCATTGTTTTATTTGTATTCTGAATTCTGCACTCACAGATCGCACTCAAGTTCTCAAATTCAAATGATCGTATGTAACTAAAGTGTGTGTCCTATTACTATATACAGATTAGTTTCTATCTTATTTATTGCTCTTAAAATCTCTATCGACGAACAGTTTTCTTTTTAATGAAACGAAATGGAAGTGCGTCTTTTTAACATCCGGATCTATCTTTTGTTGAAACCTATTGACAGTAAGGTAATACTTTAGGATCTGGAAGTTCTAAGGCTGTAAAGTATGACAGTAGGATATACAATAGATCACCCACCTGTGATGCAGCAGTTGAAGAAATAAAGGCAAATGAAAGCCGACAGTGCGTCTCCTGCTGTGTGTTGCCCGTGTTGTTGCGTGGCATTTTTATTCTCTTTCTGACATCACGACACATGACGTGACACATTTGCACTTAAGTAGCTGAGCCGGAGCAGAGTTTCATTTGATTAAAGCTTTGTTTTTGTTTTGCATTTCAGCAATTTGGCGGCGGGGTGTCAGCGAAAAATAAACTATATATTTCTAACCTTCTTTAGATTTATCTTTAATTATATGACACGCAATCGTGCTTTACGTTTTGGCCACTGAAAAATCAATGAACTTTACATGGAAATATCGATATTGCATGCTTTTACCATCTCTGAAACACCTGTATGCTGGGAGGACTGCAAATGGTAAAGTTTAAAGGAATTTAATGCCAGGAAATTGGTAGTTAGTAGCAATTGCTAGCATGGGATCTGAAATAAAAGCAATGAAATAATAGAATGGGCTGATGTGCATGCTATTATAAAGACAGACTATTTGTGTAGCAAATATATATGATTGATTTAATTTTGAATGCTTTCCAACTTAATATATTGGGTTTTTTTCTACATTTCACAGCAAAGACACAGATGCTATTCATTTAGGCGAGTGTTCGTTGTTTCTCTTGAAAGCTCCTGCTACCACTGAGGTGTGAAGTACATGCAGGGGCTTTGCATAATCCGAATGAAGATCCTAGAAAAATTGTCCTTAGGTGGTGCGCAGATTTTCTTGGTAACATTGATGTAACATTTGAACTCTGGCCACTCGGCAGGGTATGTTATTTAAGTTACTTATTTCTTATCCAGAAAGCTGGTTTATCCCTGTCTTTTATGGTAATGTGAAGATTTGCTCATCAGAAGTACTAAGCTTGCTTCCTCCCCTGCTGGTGTTTCTGTGGAAATTGGAACTGCTAGATATGAAGACTAAAGATTTTACTTTTAAATCCAGGGCCTGGTTTTTGTTTTTTGACGTAAATCTGCGGTGTCCTTTTCGGGTCACACGCCCATTAGGAAGAAAAGTGGTTTGTTTTGTGAATAAGCAGACAGATTTAAAAATAAACTGCATTTAATCGTCATAAACTATACATTCAGAGCAGCTGTGCCAGCGAAGTGCATCAAGTCCATTCTCGGATAACCAAACTTCTAGTTAGAAACTGTGTTTTTGTTTTATTTGTGTAAATATGTTGAAGCGTAAATATGGAGAAGATTCAATGCAAGGTAGATAATCAACACTGGGAATAGTTTGAAATGCATATACAGTGTCCAACACTGAAAAGCAAAAACCTTTACTTATTTGCTTTTGTAAGAGTTCAGGATAAAAACCATTGCACCCCCCCCCCTACAAGGACAATTGTACATTGTTATACCCCTGTACTTTTCCTTAATTACAACCTCAATGCCTTGATTGAACACTGATTACATGTCAGTGACATGACTGCAGCAGATTGATGAAGGAGGAAATGAAATTGCGTTTACTTTCGATATGAGTTAAGGTTTAATTCAGAAATCACACTGCTTCTGTCACAAACGTTAACCTATCCTCACATTTCGCAATTTTACAATCGGTTTTCTGTTTGGCGCAGAATTTGCTCGACGTGTTAATGAAGGTCAGTTTTTCCCTACATGGGTTAAACCTTACACTAATCCTATGTGCAAAATTGAGAATTTCCTGTTTTTTTTACTGGGTTTTAGTGCATGATTGCTTTTGTGCTTACCCGCAATTAACTTTTTATATTTCAAATAAATAATGTACAAATGTTTAATTTGTAGGACTTAGGAGCAGTTACAGGGCATATTATTAAAAATGCACTGTTGAACAGGTATGTTTTTTGTCTCAAATTATGTGGTAAGTAGTTGTCAGAAAGAGCATGTTTAGCGAGACAGTGAATTTAAACCAAGGTCTGATTTCTGGGCCTGCATTTCTGCCAATCTTCTGATTGGTTCTCCTGACACTCCTGGTGCGAAGAGTGGTTGTCCTCCGTGTGCTTGAAGTGGAGACTCCTTCGGTAGTGAGGAGCTCCTCATTAACGGGCGCATTTGTCAAGATATGTGGGCTTGTCGCAGAAAGACTTTCTGTAGCGGAGGTCAAAAGAAAACCGTGACTGACTGACTCCTTGTTGTCATCTGGGTGACTGAAGAGTTTTGGAGCATTCCTGGTGTACTGAGTGTCAGGGAGCATTTCTTCAGACCTGTGGTGGTTGGTTCCTCCAGATAGGAGACGATTGAAATCCCATCCCACTTCACCACGTGGTGCAAGTGTGTAGGAGGCAAAGTACCATCCTGATGTCACCCTTCCAAGATGAGCATCTCCACAGATTGACCATGTGTGACACGGGCAACCCAGCACACGGGCCGATGCATGCCTGGTCCAGTCTAGCAGATACTCAATGTTTGAGTGGTCATCACAGGCCCAAGGGTTGTCTCCTAGCGTGATGAGTCTTAATCCATGAAGTTGCTCGAAGGCACCTTCACACACTGTGGAAAAGCGATTGGCATGCAGGTAGAATTGTGACAACCTGGGCAGCCGGTCTAGAGACCCAGGCAGGATCTGTACCAATGTGTTGTGTGACAGATCCACCATCTCCAAGTTACGGGGCAAGTTAGTGGGCACCGTCCAGAACTTGTTGCAGCTAAGGTTGAGCGCCTGCAGGCTGGGGAGCGTATTGTTGATGAACACAACACGCTCCAGCCTGTTTGCAGACAAATCCAGAAGACGCAGGTTCCAGTGGTAGGCTGTGTCGTTCTTTTCCAGAAGCCGGATGCGGTTGCCCGTGGCGTAAATCTCCCACAGTGAGCGGGGCAACAAGGCAGGCATGCGGGAAAGACGGTTGTGAGAGACGTCCAGGGTTCGGAGGTGGGTGAACGGGGCCAAGACATTGTCAAGGTCAGCCACACGATTGTGGGACAAATTAAGAGAGTGGATGTTGACCTGGAAGCCACTGGGTAGGGTCCTCAGTCCTTTCCAGGAGCAGTCCACCTCTCTATTGCTTTCCTTGCAGGAACATGCCGAGGGACATGCTGCATTGATGCACCCGGTCAAAAGCAGCAGCAGCAGTAGCAGCACTGGGCTGGACAGCGGAACGGCGTTGCGCATATTCAGTGCACACCTGTAGGAGACAGTGAATTGTTGGTATACATTGTAGATTGGGCAACTTCTGCATAATTTCACAATCTGCCTCTTCGAGACATTTTCAGCAGCCATCCTGATGGACGGATTTCTTTTGAGTTGTGAATGGTTACAAATACTACAGAGCTGGCAAAATCTAGTGGAGTAAACTACCTAAACTGTGACTTTGCATACCTGCTGTAGATTATCTGGGGCACTAGTAACCAAGTTTGTGGTTTTGGGCGCAAAGTTTAGTGCAATTATTTGCCATATTATATAGGGTTTTTTCTCTTCACTAGATGCTGGATTCTTCAAATGCCCAGCAATGTTGGTTCTTGATCAAATCTTGACTGCCACCCACCCCAGTCAAATGCATACTTACTTATGTTTTAGTGATTTTGTAATTAAACTCGCTCCTTCCCGAAAGCTTACTTGTTCTTTAGTGAGCGTTTATGAAAGTGCAGCCAGGGTAAGCACTAGTGGTTGTACTAGATGCATTCTGGGACATGCTCCAGTAGATACGCTAGTGACCGACTTGCAGCAAACTGGGAAAATTTGCCTCTATTAACCATACAAAGACAAATTGAGCTCACAGTGATTGATGCTGGATGTGTGGGTTGCACTGCAGCATCACTTATTCTCTTAGTACTGCATATGCTTTCATTTCGGGGTTGCCAATATAATGAGTGAATATATACAATATAACTGGTCAAAGGAACTGCTTCAAAGCAAATGTTGTTTATTGCTGGAGAACTGATCCCTGCTGTAGTAAGCTGTCTAAAAGCATGATCAGGAAAAATTTTTAGGAAAAGATATTGGTTTTGCATGTTAGATTGCAGACCCACAAAGTTATTGATGATGCATCGCTCCAAGAGGTCTTATCTGGGTTACACACTACTGCATTGTGTATCACTCACCTTCTCTTCATCTCTAGCCTGTCATTTCTTTGCCCCTCCGGATGCTTTCCTTTCCCCTGTTTGTCCTCCTTTTACGAGTCTATCAGCTGCAGCTGTTATTTTGTTCCTGTCTTGTCTTATATAAGATTATTCCAGTGGTGCAGTGAGAGTATGTGCGAGCAAATGCACCGATCCAATGCAGCAACTACAGAGTCCAAACTCGTGCTGTCAGTGGGGCGGAAAATGTGTGTGTGTGTTTGGAAGAGTGGTACAGGAGTAGAAGGTGGGCGTTGCAGAATGAAAGAGAAGTGCAGAGTTGCCCCTGCTCGCATGCTGGTAGAGAGTAGGTGGAATTGCTGACTTCATAGTTTCTACTTTAAGATCCTCCCACAACACCCCTCATTTATTTGTTTCAATCTCTATTCCCTGAACATGATTGAGGTTCATTTGTTTACTGTGCATGCAGCTAACATCTAACCTTTCACAAAAAGCCTTAGTTAACATGAAGTTATTATCTGATTATAGTCGACAAATCAAAATACACTTGAGTTACTGCAGACATTATACTTTATTAGAATGAGCCAAGTTGTATTTGCCTGTCATTGGCCTTCCAGACAGTCCTACTCACAGAGCTGCCATAATAGAAAATTATTCAGTATCTTTTAACCGAGTAGAATCAAGGTTTCAGCAAAGATTCTCAGTTCCATTTATTAACCCGCAGCTTCGTTGTAGTCGCATTGTACATACAGGTACAGAAAATAAGTGCATCAATTTGAATTGGAAATCCCTTTCAAGTAGCAAAACTCACGTTTGTTTAAATAGAACAGAACAAACATAATGTTTATGCACTGTTATACCGTACAGGTTATTTGTAGTCTCCTCACATTTATGTGCATGCAGGCAGGTAAAGGAAAGGAAATGTGAGGGTGAATGTGTGTAGTAAAGAAAGGAACAACCCGGGACGGAAGTTTTGAATGGCTTTTTATTGGTGCTTTGTCTCCTGATGGCTGTTCTTCCAGAAAAGCCGAATTCTTTAAGAGCTTTTTGGTGCAGCCCAGCAGTGCCACATCCTCTGCTTACTAAACCAGTCCTTTCTGGGCTTGTATGAGTGTGAGTGTGTGTAGCTCTTGCTTGGAATCAAAGAGCCATATCTTTATTACAATACAACAGCCAAATAAGTACCTTTAACTCGTTGAGGTGTAATAATGCAGATGAATAGAAATATTATCATTCTGTGTTCATGGCCACAGTGACCTGCTGACAGACCATTTATAGGAATTACGGACATTATTTTAAGCTTATGAAGGTTATTCAAGTTATTTACAAGGTTTTATATTGGTAAATGTATGGAAAGTAAGAAAATGTTTAAAAAGCATGCAGATTTCTCGTTATTAAAATAATGAGATGTGGTTCTACCATCTGTTGTTTTTAGACATTGTTATTATAGGATGTAAAAAAAATAAATAAAAATCAGCAAGCAGAGTGAAAAACTTGATGCAGGCAAAGGTTGGGCAATTTACAAATCCCATGTGGACCAAAAGTCCAACACTGGTACCAGGTTCTGGGGGCAGGCTTTGGTTTTGTTGGGAACTGGGACACACTTGCTGGGACCAGGTTGCTGGAACTCTTCTGGAAGGCGTGGGCATTTTGAGGAATGTCACCGTTCTGTCACTTCATAGAGTATGCAGGTAGTGAAGGGAGGACTCTTCTTGCCCTCTATCGTGGCCAAGTCAGGGAGGTATTTTGTGCTGTTGCCCGCTAGCATGGGAAGGTCATGGGCAAAGGACACCCATGAATAGGTCTTGGGAGACCGCCTAGTCGACCTCAGGCATGGGCAGGTCTTGGAAGGGTGCCTTGTCGAGAGACAGTCTCATTGACCTTTTGGGGGCATTGATTGGCCTTGGGTCGTCGCTTTGTCAGCCTCTGGCTGGAGCATGACTGGAAGGCCCCTCTCATGGCCACTGAATGGAACATGACTGGCTTGCTTCTAGGCTTTTAACATGAGCTTGAATGTAGGGGGCTCCTAATGGGCCCTTGATTGACAGGACTGAAAAAAGTGGCCCTGTCTGAGGAGTGCCCTCGTGGAATTCTGGCATGAGCAAGGCTTGGGGGACTGCTCTGTCAACCCCGGCAAGAACATGGCTTTGAAAGCCCTCTCATTGGCTTTGTGCAGGGGCATGAAGTAGGCTACTGTCATGTCAGCTACTTCAATGAGATCAGCTGCTGGGGTCACCAGGTTGACCTCAGGCTAGAGCTGCTTGTGAGATCTGGCCTTCTTTTCCTTCAAGAAGGAGGGGAACAGGGTAGCAGACTCATTAGTAAAAACCTGCACTAGCATGCTAACAAACCCAGCTACAATGCTGAGCCGTTAATCGAGAACAAAACTGCTCGGTAATCGCAGTTAAACTCTACAACTTACTTTGCGAAGACTAGACTAAAACAAAGGGGTATATATAGAGACATTATTTGTCACAGTAATAATAATAATAATAATTCATTACATTTATATAGCGCTTTTCTGCAGCACTCAAAGCGCTTTACATATGAAAGGGGGGATTCTCCTCAACCACCACCAATGTGCAGCATCCACCTGGATGATGCGACGGCA